>NC_057934.1:34222777-34475277 GCF_018555375.3 Anguilla rostrata
GGGCTTTCCTTCAAATTGCAGAGCTGTGATTATTAAACATTGTGAGCAATCTGTAATTATTTATCTCTTTCGGTGCAGTAGAAGGTAACATTTCATTGTTGTTTGCTAATAGTGAAGATTTCTGAGGAACAAAAATGTGCATTCGCAATTTGAAGCTCAAATAAATTATCCCTTGTATTGAGCTGTGATTCTATCTATGCATAAGATTGTCCTGCGCTAGTCTTCATTCTAAAGCCAATCCTCCTTTACTGAAGCAACTGTGGAAACAACCATTATAAACCTAGGGCTGTCACAATCACTGTACAACTTAACTGTCATATTGATGATTATGAGAATCCACTAGGTAAAGTTATGTTGGTGTTTCTTAAAAGTTTAAATAATTTTTCAGTTTGTTTTATGTAAATGTTGCCTATTAAAAAACATTGTGTTCAGTTGTAGAATGAGGAACAACTGTAATATTATCGGTTTCTGTGAATGTTTCTGTTGAAATGAGCTCTTTGTTTCCTTGTTTGCTTCTGTTCCTTTCTTGACAGGCATTGTAGCGTACACATTGAACTTAACAGACTGGCCAGTGCTACTAGGGGTGTGGAAGAATGGGGGTAGAGTGACCGAGTTCTCAACATGGGCTAACAATTTGGAAACTGAAAGTCTAGTAATATTTTTTTATGGTGATACAAATCAACTATGTTGATATAGAAGAGACAAATCATACAGATTCAATGAACAGCCTGTTTGTTGTTTGTCCTTCTCAAAACACTCCGAATACAAGAAACCTCTGTTCTGAATAGGCTGGTACAGTAATAATTTAGCAATTGTTTTTGCCGCAGCATCCCTAATTAATTATATGTTAACCCATATTTCATAATCGTGACAGCCCAAACTAAGGCAACTAGTTAGATGGAATTCTTTTGTCACTCAAGTACACAGCAGGTGTAAAAAAAAAAAGAAATCATGAGAATTCAATAAGTGACAGAGAATGCAATGAGGCCTTAAGCAAAAACAAAAGCATTGATCTCGATGAACTGTGATGCAGCGCTACGTTTTAATGAGCAAACCGAGGTGGAGACGTTGTGTTGGCTCGGCTACAAGCGATATCCCCTCGCACGTTTGCCTCTCACGTTGCACAGCGGGGTCCAGTGTCTCGAATGCTGTCTGCTGAAATGGATGCTCATTAAAACAATAACGATTTGCAAAACGCCTGTGTTTACTCACTGTGTTACGCATGCCTGCTCCAAGACACCACACACTGTCTCGGAGAAGCTGGGGCCGTGGCTGTGAAGGATGTCATTTTTCAAGTCGTGCCTCCGATCCGTTGACGGAGGCTTTTTTAATTGGAGGGGACACCGGCCCCTCGGGCTCTAATTTATTCACTTTGACAACCCCACTTCGGTGATGCCGCTGATGCAGCATCGGAGGTGGTCACACCGTGTCATGTATGTCACGTGCAGATTCAGAAATAACTCCTGCATCTGAGCTTCTGTTCTATTTCAGTGGAGGAGTAAAGAAACCAAATGAAGCGCACCTCCCTAATGTAACCACTGCATCTGATGATGGAGTGTGCAGTATATTTCACACGGGTTAAACATTTCATTCAGTTTGCATTGATCTATGGGAGGTGAACAATATATTAGTGCAAAATGATGTACAGCAAAAATGTAATTTCTCTAGTTTATTTATATAGCACATTCCATACACAGGGAAATCCAATGTTCTTTATACAAAATGCACACTTGCATATATACATATATAAACTAAAGAGAAAAAGAAAAGTGAAAAAATGCATTAAATATATATGTAAAAACTTTAGTCAAAGGCCACGGAAAAGTGGAAAGTTTTGAGCCCACTCTTAAAAAGTTGGAGCCAGTCATAAGTTGCCTGGGAGACTGTTCCAGCATCTGAGCGCATAATAACAAGAAGCAGCTTTGCCAGATCTAGATTTTACCCTAGACACTACTGTGCCAGATGACCTCAGGGACCTTGATCATTCATAACCCACAAGCACGTCAGAAATATACTGTGGAACCAGACCATTTAGTGCTTTATAAAGAAGAAGTAAAATCTTAATATAAATTCTTGAGGCTACAGGAAGCTCAGGCAGGGATCTTAAGACAGGTGTAATGTTATCTATTTTCCGAGTCCCAATCAGAATTCTGGCTGTAGCATTCAGGATGAGCTGGAGTCATCTCACAGCTTTTTTGGGAAGAACAGAGAAAAGCCATTGCAGCAGTCCAATCTACTGGTAATAAAATAATTCACCAATCAAAGTCTGGTTTTGATTTTTTTTTTAAATAATTTTTTTTATTATTTTTATATTTTGGTAATCTTATTTCTGGTAATTTACAGCTGAAGTGCCTACATTTCTCAAGGCCCCTAGTAGCTTTTGTACTTGTAGTATCATTAACAGCATCAATGACAGTGTTATTAAATTTAAGATAATTTAAAATTCTATATCTTGAACCTTATAAGTCAGTATGATATGTACATTAAATAATATTTATTAGCATGCATGTAATATTCAGGTAGTAACAAGAAATGTTAACAACAATCACTCAAGTTACTTAATGTTTTGGGTGACCATGTGTGGTCAGTACAGCTTGTAGGCGCCACACATTTATCAGTGTCTGGAAGTCTGTAGGAATACTTTTCCCACAGAAAGTCAATCAACTCATGCTAATTAGGCACAAATGGAAAATGCTGTCTGAGCTGTCATCCCAGAACATTCCATAAATGTTTGACTGGGTTCACATTTGATGAAAGACATGACGTGGATAATGTCAGTGTCGTTCTCCTCAAATCACTGGGTAAGTACTTGTTTCCTGTTAGCAAGTTCACTGACATCCTGAAGACACCCTTCTCTGTTGGGTGGAAATGCTTTAATATGAGGTGAATTTGATTCATCAAAACGAGCGCAGTAACAATGATCGGCACCGTGTGACTCAATTCTTCCAGGAAAGAGGCACTACTACATGGCAAACCCTTTTAACATATAATAGCACGACTGGATTCACATTGCAGATATCTGTAGTTCACATAAGATATCTCTTATTAAATTTTGACTAATAAGATTGAAGTTATTTCCAACATTAGGTTGTACGGGACCTCCAATTAAAAATATCTACTATTGAGTTTTGACTAAAATGTGAATTCAAGATATCCCAATTTAAATTATGACTAGTTGTAATTCAAATTCGAGATATCTCCACTTTGGTTCTGACTAGTTATAATTTCATTTGAAGATATCTTGAATTTATTATTTTTTTGATATCTGAAATTAAGATATTACTAGTCAAAATACAATTGTAGATATCTTGAACTGGGGTTATAACTAGTCAAACTAAAGTGGAGATATTTCGACTGATCCTATTTTGGAGATATCTTCAATTATCATTGTAAAAAATATGCTCCTTGTTGCAAGAAGTTCCTCGTTCTACTAACGCAGCAACCGCTATGCCTGATTAACCTGATCTAGAGCGCCTTTGACGGGGTTTTCAATGTTGCGGCCCGATTTACTGTCTGCAAAAAGACGACGGTTTTCGCGATCTCCACTTCATGGAACTTCCTTGCATTTCTTCAACCAAAATGGATCACACCTGGTTTTTAAAACACTACATTTTTATTTGGCAAACACTTTTGTCCAAAGTGACGTGCAGATCAGATAAGGTACAATTTTCATGAAGTATCAGTTATCCAGAGCTATGAACATCAAGTCTAGTTCAAACAGTAAGCATAAAGACTCATAATCCATTGTGAAGACTTGCAAATATCTGGATACTTGGATATCTGAAAATATCATTTTGGCTAGTCAAAACGACAGAGATATCCTTAATTGTCATTTGGTATGTGTGACAAGTCGAATGACGATGTATATGAAATCATTATAGATATCTTAAAATGTACTTTGACTAGTCAATTTATCAAATTATCGCACAGCCCTATCATTAAGTAATAACCAACATTAACCTTCTGAGGGTATGATTCCATCTAAACCATGTCTGGGTAATATGCCCTTTACCAGTACAGAACAATCAGATCTGTTTTCTGTTGACTATCTGTTTGTCGACTATTGACTCTGCTCTAAGTGACAATAAAACAGCATCTGCACAGCGTACATAGTGGCACATACAATAAGTGGTGTGTAGAATCAGGACAGCATGTCACTCATGTGTGTACAACAGTTCCAACTGCACTTGTTCTTCAGTGGGTTTTCCACTGGGCTACATTTATTATGTTTTTATACAGTTCTATTTGACCTCAGTCATTATTAAGTAATTTGTGGACATAAATGGTGATTTCATCATTAATATTTCTTATTTTATTCGTATTTTATCACAAAATGATTTACAAGATGCAAGACTAACGTTGAACAGTTTTGTGGATGTCCCAGCTCCTTGTGTGTCTTCCCACTCTTTCTGTGGTTGTGTTAGTCTGTTCAAATAGCCTGCTACATGTGCGGCAAAGATGAGAGCTAAAAGCTGACAATGGAAATAAAAGCAGGGAAATTGGGGGATCACCATGCCAATCTTACATGACCTATGACAGGACAGCACTTTCAGACACACATTGCTTTTGCCACTGTGTTTCTATGTAGCTTACTGTAACTTCAGATAAAATGTGCTTACTGCTGATCAGTGGGATGAGTTGTTGACAACTGAAAAGTTCTCTCTAGTTGTTCTAAAACTTTCTTAGTTTTTACAGTAAATACAGTAAAAGATTTAAACAGGCGATGATAATTACTAATACCTAAACATACATACATGTTGACTGCATAGCTTTAAGTAATCTTGACATACAGTGAGCTCCATAATATTTAGGACAAATATATATTTTTTGATTTGGCTCTGTACTCCACAATTTTATATTGTTTTTATATTTAATATTTTTAATCAGATTCACATCTGGTTTAAGTGCACATTCTCAGCTTTTATTTACTGGGAAATTCTACCGCAAAACAACATTTAGCTCATTTAACAGATCAAGGCATAACTGATTAATTTTCTCTGTGTGGCCAAAGCAGTCTCTGTACAGAAATATCGGCACCAAAACAAAATTTTGGTAGAGGTGTATGTCAAAATGACGTATACTTCTACTCTCCCTCATTTTTGAAGAGTCACAATGGGCAGGTAATTTGAATTTGGACATACGAGGACATGTGAGCACTATTTGCTTGTGAGCTAGCTAGCGTAGTGGATTTACTTTCTGTGCGCTGTCCTTGGATGAGGTGGGGAACATGGATGGTATGCATAGTATGGATATAGGCAAGACCAGAGACTGCATTGAAATCACTTATCACCAAAAAATGTCAGCCAAACCCAACACTGAGCAAATCGACACTACTAAAACAAAATGTAGCCTTACTGTTGTTAATTCTATTTGTAAATAGCAAGCTTCATCATGTTTGATTACACATTTTAATCAAACTGACTAAAGTTAGCTTATTGCTACTTGCATTCTTTTACTGCTGCTGAATGGTTCACTGAAAACATTTAAGTCTCTGCTTGTGCTAGAATGACTATGTAACGGGAGCGTACCTATGTTCCCAGGGTCCTAGGACCTTGGGAACATAGGACCCTGGGAGATCACATATGTAGAGCTGGGGATAGGACCCTGGGAACATAGGACCCTTTGTCATGTTCCCATTATGTGCCATATAAATCTGGGAACATAGGACCCTGGGAACATAGGAATGACCCCCTATGTAACTACATGTGAAGTGGCTAAAACCCTAAATTGAAAACATTCTGGCAGTAAAACTGGGAATACTACAAATGTATTTCTCAGGCCCACATAGGGTAATCCTGACTATTCCATGAACATGACAAGCAGGTCGTTTCACTATTGATACATTGTTTAGAAAAGTAATGATAAACAGCAATAAATGAACGAGACAAATGTGATATTTTTGGCAGATCATTTATTAAAATGCGTAGTTGTGGAGAATATCCGTATCAGCACTCATATGAAAGAATGTCAACCATGCATTTATCCTTGCCTGGCTTAATGCCTTTGTCTCATCTCCCCCATTCCCATTCTCTCATCACCAGTGTCCCATAAAGACATCTGTTCTTTCTGGATTTATTATGATAACCAAATATTGCATGTTGTGACCGTGTCTAAAATAACTTGCAATGAGTCAACTGTATTTAATCAGTTATTCAAATCATAGTTACATTAAACCCATGTAATTGGAACCATTGAATAGGCATTTCCTTTTAATTGGAACTTAAGCAGTAAAGTAAACGGAACTGATTTTCTTTCTTTAGTGGCTGGCTTGACAGTGAGTAATTTTACCCTCTCTCCAGGCCCAGTAGTACCACCCAGTACCTGCCTTTGTATTCAATAGAAGTGGCAACCTGTGACTGGCATTGTCTGATACCTGCCCATGAATCATGAAGAAGAAAGAGCACACTGGAGAGCTCAGTAATTGCAAAGGGCCTTGTAGGCCAAGGAAGACAACTACAGTTTGAAGAATTCTCACCATAATGAAGAAAAACCCCCAAACACCTGTCTGACAGATTGGAAGCACTATTGAGCAGGCAGGTATGGATGTGTCTGTGACTACTGTCTGCAGAAGACTTCAGAAACAGGACTACAGAGGCTACAGTGCAATATGCAAACCACTATGTAGAGTGGTTTACAGAAGTGTGCCCCTTATCAGACCCCAAAACAAAACAGATGGTGTAGACAGGGAGTCAACAGGGTTTGATAAAGAGACAGCTGTGGCCCCAATACTGCACAATTCCTGTCTGTTCTGGCCCCACGATGGTGGAATGACCTTCCCGTGGAGGTCAGAACAGCTGAGACCCTGACCCACTTCAAGCGACAACTGAAGACTCACCTCTTCAGGCTGCACCTAAGAGCGTCTGCCAAATGCCTGTAATGTAATGTAATGTAACAATTGCAAAGCATTCTACTGGATCAGCATGATGTAAACCTTAGGTTTTCCATATACGGTATAATCATGTTTGCTGTTTTTGGAAAGCTGATGTCATGGGTAGCAAGTTGGTGTCGTTGATGGTGTGGTACAATGGGCACTGAATGAAGATCTTGGAACGTCATTCAAAAGTGAACGGTTATGAGTCCGCAGTCGGCTGTACTACAAAGGTTAACTCGGCCTGATGAGCTTACATTACATTACAAAGTAATGCAAGCAGAATCATTGATGTACTGTTTTGTTGTGATTGTGTCTTTCTTTGGTGACTTCAGATTTTTCTTTGATCCTGCATAAAGGGAAAAGTGCAATCATTTGAGAACACTCGTCAATACGGTCTCTCACTTATAGCCCCACTACACTAACATTTTGCACCATTGTATATTGCCAATATGAACATATTGTGTGATAAATTGCATTCACTTTAACCTGGAATTCCTCTTTGACTATAAACAACGACAAGCCTAGCGGTTTTAGTGTCCTAACGTATACATAGAACTCAAGACGCATGTATGCATTTCGTATGCTAAGCCTGTACAACAGGAGCTGAAACATTATGTCCCAAATATTATGGTGCCATGAACTGAGGAAAGCTATGTATAAAAAGTGCTGTAATTTATACATGGTGAGACCAAAGTGTATAAAGGTACCCTTAAATAAAAGCTGAGAATATGCAGTTCAACCACATGATCTGATTACGAATCCAAAATTGTGGAGTGCAGAGCCAAATCAAGAAAAAATATGTCTTTGTCACAAACATTATGGAGCCCACTGTATATACTCTATATAATCACAATCAGAATTATACAATTAAAAATAAAATAAATAAATAATAGTAATAGTAATAACAATAATAATAATAATAATAATAATAATAATAATTTCACATTATCACAGTAGAATTCTAGTATCAATCTGCTCTCAGGAAAATTATGTATTATATCAAGGTATTAATATGACAACTAATATAACTTTGAAACTATGGACAATGCATGCATACAAATTGAAATATAACATGGAGAATGACATGCATACAAGCAGTGCCTGAAAGAACACTGCTAGATGCACCAGTATACTGGTTACAACATGCACACTTTTGTCAGGGTCATGACCCAAATTCAAGCATTCATGCTTTTAGTTATTTTATATAAAAATGTTTAACCTGCTGGACATGCTCTTTTTCTTACTTGGCCCATATCCAACCAATGGTTTAATTCTGCAGTGGACACAAATGAGTGGAGATCATATATTGTACAGATGTCATTTGAGGACATAACAGAGTGAGCCCTGTGTGATTTGAGATGTAATGGCCCTATATACTGACTGAAAACTACTGGTAATTCCCATTGCAGGGCTGTCCAACAACAAAGCACATTGAGCAACAGAACATAAATTATAACCAAGCCAGGCTGAATACGATGAAGATGAGAAAGTTTAAATAGAGCAAGAGAGGGAAAACATGTACTTATAAACAGATACATACACGGTGGCAATAATTGTGCTCTTCAGTTGCAATCTCAAATATGTTGTTGAGAAAATATCAATGATTCATCTTAGAATCTTATATCTGAGAAAGATGTCCAAATGGACAATTAACAGTCACTTAACACAACAATACATACTAACAACCATATTCATTGTGGTAATGGAATGGTAGTAAAACAGTCTACTACTTATGAATATAAAACTTTGTAATTAATTGTGTTGAATCATTCAAAGGATGCATATATCATGAATAATGCATACATCATCAAAGAAATGGAGACTAAAACCAAGCTATTATCCGAATTAAAAGCCACTATTAACCTGAATGAAAAAGAAGGTATCTAATGCACTCATGATGAAGGTTCACTTTGCTAAAAGCCTTTTTTTAATAACAAATCACTGATAGCTCTCTGGGGATGTCTGGGAACCTTAGCCATTATGCACCCTCAGGTAATACAACACTGCTACATCATCATATAGTACAGATGATTCCATTGTATCCATACTCATTAAAATGCAAAAATCCCCTCACATGACCTTATTTTGGAAACAGCTGTGGTGAATGAAATGGAGGCATTAAAGGGGTTTATTTTAATGCATCGTCTGTCGAGCAAACCCATTTTACCATTTGAAGATAACCTCCTTTTGTCCGTGGGCTCCAGTTTAGCGGGTTGAATGACAGGAAAGGTGAGTCATCTCACTGTCCTGACAGTTTATGATGGTGTCAATCATCCAGATTCCATTTTAGGAGTATGGATATACTGAAGGCACATAATGCACCATATTTGATTCTAGACCCATCTTTTTTGCATGGTAGCAGTACACAGTAAAATGTTCAGTGAGTACAGCCCAGTTGGGGCCATATATACTCTGTAAGAGCTGATTTAACTCTGAACATTTTACTGTATATGAGCTACATTCTTCATAAGTTTGCCAACTATAAAGCAAAATGTAACAAAGGAGTGATTTATTTTACGTGCACATTATATTTTGCTATGGGTGAAAAGCAGTTCATCTTTGTTGAACAAGAGGCCTAAAAGCACATTTTTACAGTTTCTATTTGCATAATCCAGGGAAGGTCATTTCAAATCTTAGGAACCATGAAATTAAGAGCTTTGCTGTCAGTTTTAAGCTTTGAATATTGGGTACAAGGAGACAGACCACATATTATGGTTTTAGCTTCTTAAATGGGTGATAGAGAAATAAGATCAGTCAAGCATGCTGATCTGAAACCAGGTAATGCTTCATAGGTTAAAACGATTTTGTAATCAGTAAGTAAGCCTCTTATTATGACAGTTAAATAGTGAAACATTATAAAAATCAAGCAGTCCTTGATTTCACATTACGAACACATGATGTAAGTCATTCAACTAAGCTGGTGTAATAAGGTAATATAAATATGAAGTAAATTTGTGTCATCAGCATAAAATCCTGATGAGGCAGATAAAAATAAGATGCCTCCCAAGAGCCTCTCATTACCACCATGCTGAAGACCTTTACGTGTCTGTGCGATAGGGTGCAGTTGATAAATTGCTTACTTTATAAATGTGCACATGCATGAGCTGGGTTCACATCTAGTGAATTCCCATAATTAGCCTTACATGGCTGGCCATTCAGGAGCCATTCATTACTCGGTGAAGTTAGCTTGATTGCTGACTGTATGCTGAAGCTGAAATATGCAGCTTTCTATATTCTTAAAATATCTCAAAAGAGCTGCAGCCATATAGGACACAGTGCAGTGCAGTAGTTTTTTTAATTTTTTTTAACAGTATTGAACTGCTTATGAACAGCATATGTTAATAATGTTCCCACTTTACATTCATCTGTCTCTCACGACATAGATCAGTTTTCATTTCTTTTTAAAATAAATTTGTTGCCCAATGTTGGGCTGAACATGTCCATTTCCCACCCTAATTTGGAATGGCAAACTATCTGCAGCTGCAACCACGTTCAAACGTGAACCCCACTCCCGATTAGGGAGAGTGTGGACGCTGCTGGTGCACATGCAGTCCACGGGTGCCCAATCAAGCAGCGGTTTTGAACTGGCAGCAATGAATGAGGACCAATAAACTGACTGAACACTCCAATACCCCGGGTGATGCAATCACCAATTGCGCACCTCCGTTGCGCGTCACTGGTATGGTCCAGATTCGATTTGAGACCATGGGGCTCATCCATGCACCACAGTGTGGCACCTTAACAGAATGAGCCACCCAGCAACCCCCATTAATGTTTTTCTTTTGCATTGCCTTATTATCCTAGCACATGATAACATTATGGTTATCTGTTTTTGCTGATTTTGCTTATATTCTATAACACACAAGTGCATTGTATTCTTCCACCACACTCTCTCCCTGAAATGGTTGTTTTGTGTAGCCTTCTGAAAAGAAATACACAAACACATTGTGCCAAGCAAGCAGTCTGATTCTCACCATTGAGAGGCTTAAGATCAAAACAAGAGAGAGACCCAAAAGAGGCTTCATATAGATACTTTTCACCACTTTACTGACAAACATTGGCCTCCTCCCCCACACCAAGAATGACATTCAAGAAAAGGCCAGCTTTATGAATACCACCAGTTAGATGCCTGGGCTGAAGTTAAAAAAAAAAAAGTTTAGTTTAGAAAAAAATAAATAATGCCTCTGAATACCAAAAACACAATTTACATCTGTCTTGATTCAGAATAACTGGAAGTAGACGACATCTTCATCAGCCTGGCTAGCCTAGTTAGCTAGAGTGGAGGAGCTAAAGCCATAAAGACATTCCATAGACTCAGGGAATCAAACATGTATTCCAGACACTTAAAGCCGAGTCTACAAGATTTTCGTCCAGGAAATACTATTGTATGGCTCTCAATGCTGATGCATGACAACAGACTGAAGGAAATTATCGAAATGTATCAGGGCCACTATGCAGATTTTCCTGCTGCTAACCTGTATTTACAGTTTTTTCCCCCAGTTTCATTGGAAAGTATGAAAGTGAACATTCATTTGTCCAATCATGCACATTTTTTGTGTGACTCAAGTCGTTTTGCTCACAACTCCAATTGTAATCAAGTACTGATAAAATACTATACGCTTTTTATTGGTTGGCTGTTTTGTATTGAAATGATCTCAAATGATGTCTAAGTGACGAACTTAAAAAAATATTGTAACTGAAAAAGCCCTATAGCCATAGTATAGATGGGGAAACCATTTACCATTGGCTTTGTTCTCTTTGTTGTTAGTGCTCAGATAATGATACAATGCATGGTATGCAAGAAATGATTTTAAATTATGGACATTGGAACTGCACCTGCACCAAAGCCACTGAAGAAAAGTACTGTTTTATGTTTGGCCTAACATCATACTATATGTCAATATTTTGTCTTATTTAAGGCTACAGTATGACCAATAAAAGGGCATTGAATTTATTCTGTAGCAATTGTGAAGCAATCATAAATATTGCATATGCCTGCATTCTAACTGAACTACACAGTAGGGTTGGGCCGATGTAAAAATTTTCAAACCGGTTTGTTATTAAGCCAAATACCAGACCGTACCGGACCGGTAATACCAAATTTTACCACGTGACTCAGCCGCTCCCGAGTGGAACATAATGAGAGCCCATGAATGAGAGTGTAGCGGCTTTACCATTGGCAAGCAAAACTCTGGCTGGTAGTTCTATTTGGAACATTGCTAAGCAAAAGCCTCTGGTCGTTAATTCTATGAAAACAATGATGCTATCAAGAAAAAATAGTTCCTTCTCATTTTATACCATGCAATTAGCACCAATTTTGGTCATTTTTGTCATTACATTATTTAATAAAACTGCATGAAACCGTAAGTCAATCAAAGTCATCTGCCTAGCACTGTCTTGCTTTTTAAATGGTCTGGTCGCGCAGTCTAGACATAACGTCTTTCTAAGACCCTCTGAAACGGGTTTTGAATGCCAGCTAGCTTTATGATGTCACTTAGCCAATATTAAAATTCTTGGTTTTAGGTCAGAATGGTCTCATTGCATGCTTGTTATCCCGGCTAGCTAGCTAGCTAACTATTGAATTGTATTCAAAACAGCGGTTACTATAAACGCAATTGTTCACAAACATACGGATGAAAATGCGTCCCTAGCCATGAGTTAAATGCGTTACGCCTATTCTACTGTCCAAATAAGGAATGATTCCGATTTGTAAAGCTAGCAACAGTAACTAGAAATGTGATTCAACATTGCCATCAATTGTAAAGTTGGACATTGAAAACGGGAGGGGATGTAACAACAAATTCAAAAGTGAAAGTTGCTGTTTAAACTGCTTTAGAGTGCTGGATTTTGTAGCGCATTTATTTTAGAACTGTTAAAAGGCCAAGGTGTCCCTTTACTGAGAAATAATGTTGTATAATTAAACTGGATCTCCTTGTTGCCGGCCTCCGCACTGAATTGCGCATGGCCTGTCAATCTTTTTTTTTTTTTTTTTGTTTGTTTTTTTTGCACTCAGACACTAGTGGCTCCATTTATAAACAAACATAATATCATGTTAATCACGTTGTTATATTGTTTATTACTAAAGCAATACAAGTTTGATTTAGCACCGTCGGCACAGGTTGCTGATGTAGGCTAGTTTTTCATTTGCCAGTAGGCTACATCTCATAATGACAAATGCCGGTTCAGCCGGTTCGCATAAAATCAAACTGGTTTAAGCTCGTACACCAGACCTGACCGGCAAAACCGGAAACCGACCCAACCCTACTACACAGTCACACATCCAGTTTTAATTCAACTCTAACAGAGTATGTAGGAGTCCCGTAGGGACCATACAGTGAGTCAGGACCTCAGTTTGATATCTCATCTGAAAGATGGCATCTCATGGTGTGCAGTATCCCCATCACTGCAGTAGCACATCATTTGACCAAAGGGAAGATCACCCCCAACTGGCCCACCAACACCGCTTCCAGCAGCAACTTAGTTTTCCCAGGAGGTCTCTCAGGCAAGTACTAACCAAGCCCACACTTGCTTAGCTTCAGACCTTCAACAGGAGCAGGATATATGATGGTTTGGCTACTGACATATCCCGTTACAACTTGCCATTCAACTTACTGAAACTACAATTATTTATTTCTCTCCTGCTCACTGCAGTCAGGGAAAATAGAACAATGAAGGATAGAAATAGAAGACAATGGATAGAAGATAGTTGTGATCCAAGGTGAAGCACTTCATATTTTCAGGGCAACTGTGCACACATGCCCTGAGATTTCGCATTGAACTTTCAGCTTTCTGAAGGGAAAAGTAGAACCTGAATTCAAATGCCTCTCTCTGCTGGAATGAAGGATAATGATGAAATGGTTTTATATAAGCGATGAAAGGGCAGATACAATTGCTAGCAAAGTTGTTTAGTGTATCCCATTTTTTCTCCACAAACACACACACACACACACACGCACACACACACACACACAATAACTTATTGCTATACTTGTGAGGACTTCCCATTGACAACATTCATTCCATAACCTCTAACCCTAACCCTAACCCCAACCACTACATGGTTAAAGGTATCATTTATAATTTCTTGTGTGTGTTGAAATAAATGTTTAGTTATTTGATAATTATGCTACAATATACCACTTATGACATGATTTTTATTTTTCATGCTTAAGAAATTCTGTACAAATGAATCACTCCAAGAAATTACATAAACCATTTTAAGCACTCATCATCATTAGTAAGTGATTAATGAACAAATGTGCCTCGTCTGCACCCCTCTTTTAAAGGAAATATTGTGGACTTGAACAGTGTTCATCACACCATTAGCGGTAACGAGAGAAAATCTCCCTTCTTTGCTGCATCACGCCCAGCTGCATTAAATGAGGGAGAGACATCCTTCATCTTGGCAACCACCACTAAGCCTTGCGTCATGTTGCACCACTTTCCCCGCATCTCTGTCCTCCTCTTACAGTGGCTGCTGCATTGCTGTTAGGAAGACACAGGCTTTTCAGGCTGCTACCAAGGATGTTCTCTGTCCGTCAACTATGTCCCTTCACCTGGAAGCACAAAACAACTTGGAACCAATCTTCATCATATCTTCTGTTCTATAAGCCTACCTGTAAATTGTAGCATTTTTATTCAATGTTATTTTTTTATCTGTAGGTTTTCCTGTGGACCACTAGGCTTGGCCTTGGGGAGTATCACCAGTCATACTGTAGGTCCACATATGCATGCACATTATCGGAATGCATCAGTGGTCAGCTTTTGTGTTTCTATGTAATAATAATGCAATAATGGGTGCAAAATAAACTACTATTAAAATTGTATGTTTTCCATAAGATTCTTTCACCAGTCCAGCCTCTTTTATTCATTTATCTACTCTTGCCATATAGTGTGTGCAGTCCTTCTTGCCTCTATGTGGAAGGAGGTGTGTGTGTGTGGTGTCAGCTTCCATAAGTGAAAGTCTATCAGCTGCTGTTTTAAGTGAAGGAAAATCAGATTTAGATACGAGGAGCTTAGGAGGCGGCCTCCGAATTATCGTTAAATACAGGGCCAGGGTGATTAGACATGTAGAGTGCCTTCAGAAGGTTTTCACCAGCTATTGAATATTTCTGTACCTATTGAATATTTAATTGAAAATTCCAATATTTTTAAGTTGGTTTTTGTTCTACTGATATACTGTATAAGTAACTGTCTATAATATAAAAATTAATTATTGCGATTAATGATCTTCAGATTTTTATTAATTGGTGTTTATTGGTAGAGGCATAATGCCAGTTACTGATATTAATGCATTCCTCATTGATAAATGCACAATAATATTCAAGAAACTTGGAGAGGTTAATCATACCCCCCTTTTTCCATAACTACATAACTGGCAGCTGTTTCCCAATATTAAACCATTAAAAGTCTGCAAAAAGCACACTGCCAGAAAGCAACTATCATTGGCACAAGGTTAGCTCATCACACATTTAAACAATGGGTTTGTATTCCATATGACAGTTCAATAATAAATCCTCTCAGGTATTGAAAGCCAAGATACCTGCTGAGTTGTTTGTCTGACCCACCATTCTTTCTCCAGCCTGTTGCTAAGAGCTGAGATTCTGTTCCACTGTCAGGAAATTTAACCCAGTGAACAGAGCTGCCAGCTCAAAGTTATTGGGCCATGCAAACAGAACCGCCACTCACACTTCAGTGATTATATCTTGACAGAAGAAGGCTGAAATGAATTTCACAGGGAACCCTGCAGTTGGTATCTCTTCATTTAATGGAAAAAATATGAATATAAAGCACCACAATTGACAGTAAGTCTGGGACAGAAATTGTAATAATCAAGATAAGAGACACAGAGAACAGAATACAGAAAACAAATATTCATAATTCATGCCTTTTTAACTACCTACATAACCCCTCCCATCTCAGTACATTCCACAATACAAAGGAGAGGGTAAAAAAATAATAGAAAATAGCCTCTCAGTGATTCATGCTATTGAAGTAGGAACATAATTATATACATTTTCATTTATCAAGCAATTTCATTATTTCAACAGTAATCCCTTTCCAGAAGTCTAAAGTAGTAGCCCTAGCTTTATTGACTCCAGCTGCTGATAATTCCATCATGGCAATATCTTGAAAGGACAATAACCATGGAATGCTAGGATCATGTTGGGATAACCATTGCTACACAATAAGTTTCTTTGTCGCCATTAATCCTGCAAGCAAGACTTAAAAAAAAAAAAAAAGTTTACTTTTTTAATGCTGCGAAGCACTGCCAAACTGTGCACATGACTCAAAGAACCCAACACTACCAAAAAAAAAAAAAATGCAGTCCCAATCAATATCACATGAGAGAAACTTTTTAGTGAACAAGGGGGAAAAAAAATGCTTTTTCATTGGCAGTACACTGCCATTTTTCAAGCTCACTTGCCATCTCAATGTACTTTTGATGAAATTGACATGCAAATTGACAATCCAGTTGATTGAAAGATTTCTGCTTTCTCCTGTATTATTTGCTTTGGTTTTTGGACTTGTTATTTCTCTCATCCTTGTCCAGCCTTCTTGAGGACAAGAATGAGTGCGTCTGTCAAATCTGTAGCTGCATTTGTCACAGACTGGAATGTTTTGCAGGCCTGTTGTCATCCCTGATGCTGTTGAGAACCAGAAAGCCAGCTTCGCAGCTGATCCCATTTCATGGACCATTATGTTTACTCTGCGGTGTTTTCGATAACTACTTGCAGTGGCTGAGAAGACAAGGTGAAACACATAAAGCATAAAAATGTCTGGAACTTTTATAGTCTTGCTAAAATGCCACTGGCTCTTAGCCCACGCTCATCATTGACCTGTGTCTTACAGTGAAAAGCACATGGTAGTTTGCCTGGTAGGCTAATAGCAGGCATAGCTTTACATAAACATGCTTCACAGCATTGTATTCAAATTTTCTGAAAGAATCCAAGGGCATCCATAAATGAAGGGAGTAAAACTGTTCCAAAAGGTAGTTTCTCAGTCATTACTCCTTGAACCAATCTTACAAACGGCCGATAATATTACACTGTCTGCTCAAGAATTAGAGATTGAAAATGCCCCTGGCATAATCTTATTTGTTTGCATTTTTGAGTTGATGCACACTGACCATACTTTTATAGTTTTTACAGTTCATAAGCTTGACAGCATAGTTCTTGTGTTTTGTGCCTGATTTATTTGAAATAAAGCTGCAAAAGTCTATATTTAGTATGTATTTAGATATAATCTTTCATACATTGTGTTAAAAGCACTTAAAACATTAAACAATAAAGCACATAAATTTAAAAGTACAAAGAGAAATGCAGCATACCTATATACGTATACCTAAACCTCAAATAAGATAAGATAAGATAAGAAAACTTTATTATCCATTACATTTACATGAAATGGAAATTAGCCTTTGGCATTCTGGCAACACAGTGTAAAACAGACAGTAAAGAGCTAAAATACATAAAATACATTTTCAGATGGTGGGTGGGTGGTGTCATTATAGACACCGGTGTTGCCTTTTTGGTTATGGACCGGTTGTATAGGTTCTGGAGTTGCCATTGTTTGTCTCCAATGATCTTGCTGGCCTGGTTGACCACCTGCATCAGCTTGTTCCTGTGTCTAACTGGGATGTGAGAAATGCAAAGGATTTGCAATCAAGTACAAAATATAACAACTTTATTTCAGATTATGTAAATTTGACCAATTACAAAAGGGCTGTAATTCCTGCAGCCATTCTGCACTTGATATTCATTGTTTCATTTCAAATCCAACGTGCTTGAATACTGAGCAAAAACAACAAAAATTAGGTCACTCTCCAAATACTTACAGACTGCACTGTAGAAGCCATCCTTTCTGTTGTGTTCAGCATCCCTAAAACTCCAGCACCACAATAAAGAACGTTTGTTAGTCACACTAACTGAAAAGGCAAAATGGATCTGCCGAATCGGAGCAGAGAAAGCTTGAAAAATATTTTGTCATTGTGACTTCAGATATAGGAGAAACAAAAATCCATTCACTTTATTAATTAGGAGCAATATTTCTAGGCCTGGCTAACATCATCCCCACACTAGATGAATTAAGATGTAAAATCAATAATGCACTAGTGCAAGGTAACCCGTTATGCCACTGTTTAAGCCGCATTCGGGCCGGAGTAGGATTATTTGCATTGATTCTGGGTTTTTTTCCCCAGTAAACTTTTCAATCAATCTGCTTAAACAATACACCATTTTAAAGTGGTAAGACTCACGGTTATATATATATATATATAATGCCAATTGGGTGGGAAAACAAGCTTGGGGGTTCTCACCTTCTTTGCGTTTTTGAAATCCACAGAAGACACACATCACAATACAGTCAATATGCTTGTCATGGCAAGAATCCACTGAACAAAGTCCATACTCATTTTTAGTCCTAGAAATGTTCCAACTCTGAAGAACCTTGACAGAATGTTTATTGTTCACTTGTAAATTCTACAGAGGACTTATCATTGTTGTCCATTTCGCTGTTGCATACACACTGAAAATATTGTGTACAAAAGAATGTTATCTCCAGTTTGTATAGATTCTCTGAAACAAAATGAGCCCAACTATAAGCTTCTCTTCTCTCAGTACTGGCCAAGTCCTGGTAGTCCTCCTAGTCCCTCAATATAACCAATGGGACCCACAACAACTCAAAATGGACAGTATAATTCTGCCCAATACACTGCCAGCCAGTGGCAAGCTATTGTAGTGATGACTGAGATCTTAGATAATGAAATTACGTTTCTAATGGTGTACCGGTTGTTAGGCTTGCATAAAAATACATGCATTGTTTCTCCAGTGTAAACAAACCCTATCTTTTTCAGTGCACATGTTGAAAACATTACGCATGAGTCACAATGTTCTTGAGACCTTATGCCTACAAAGGTTATTTTACAACAAAAATGTATTTTGCAATACCTAAGTCTAAACAGAATACTCTTGGAGGAAATCACTCATCTGAGTGAATATTTCTGAGGAGTGCAGTGAAAACAGTACTCTTATTTAGTACTCTTATAAATAAGGTAGTAGGCATACTGAATAGTAATAAAAATATTTTGAGAATATTGAGAATTGAGAAATGTTGATGAGGATTGGGTATTTTACCTAAACGTCAATAAATAGTCCTCAATCAATGGATTAGTAAACTAGATAGATAATGTATTCATTTTCTACAATATTCCAGATCTGCAGCTGCCAGCTATCTGTATCCCCTTTTAGCTGATTAAAAAAAAACTTTACTTCCACTGTAAGCTTCTGTTCCTTTGTTTCAATAATATTTAGAGTTATTGGAAAACAAACAACCAAGGGTTACTTTTCATAAGAGACTTTAGATTATGCCAGGATTATGGCTGTAGTCAAAAGATTCTATGAATAGTAACCATTTTATTTTGGGTACGTCAATTGCAGTCTTGTCTTAAAAAGGGGGCGGGGGCATTACATAAGGGGGTAACTATGGTGAAAAAAATATCCAAAGCACTAATTCTAAACACATCATTTTTAAAGCTTGTTTTTACATACCTTTTAAGATGACTTTTTAAGATGGTTTAACAGACCTTATAACAGAATGAGTATTTTAGATTGGGTAGAAGAAAATAGAAATTCCCATGCTTCAAGAGATGCATTTTTACAGAATTATGTCAGAAGGTGAACAGCATCAGGTGAAAAGTATCTGGTGTTGGCTTCATCTCTTTGGACAAAAAGAATGAGCTGTAATAATTATGGGAATCCGCCATTTTAAATTCCCTGTTATTGAAGAGGGATGTCTGAATTATGTGTGAAAAAACGGATATATGGCAGGAAAATCATGGATGTGAAACTTCAGTTTTATGAGAAATGTTACTTTGATAATCTGAGATTATACTATTTTTTTTTTGTCTGGTTGTTGGGGGCAACTTCACTGTGGTCTGGGAGCATTCACTGGGTAGAACAGGCCTGCAAGGAAGAGACTAGGTCTTGGCATCTGATGTGTTAAGATGTTTGGCATCGGAAGTGTCTGTAATTGATTTATGGTGTAATTTGAATCCATTAAACTGAATCCATTGAGCTCTGTTTTTCACAGTCATAAGACATATTCAAGGATTGATTATAGTTTCCATCCAAGGGCATACTTAAAGGTATTAATGATATTTAAATTATTCAGGGGCTCATTCAGACCACAGCTGGAAAAAAATTGTTAATGGCTAAGATGTTGCAGGAAAATGTTTGTGACAAAATTATGATAGAAGATATCCTTAGAAAAGGACTTACACTGTTGTTACATCACCAGGAAGCATTTCTTATCCATAGGGAGAGATAAGAGTATTATTTCTATGCATCATGCATCACCTAGGGTGCCTCCTGACTTTATGGCTTTGCTGCAATGAAAATTTAAACAACGCTACAGAAGTTACTTCTACCATGAGCAAACTGGGTGGCCACCAAAGGAAAACAATATAGTGTAGCTTTAGAGGGTTAAATAGAGTGTCACGCTTAGAACAACGCTAAGGAAAGATGTTACATTTCAGAGTCAACTCTGATTTTTTTTTTTTTAACACAAAGGATACACAGAGTTACTTGCCATCCTTAAAAGTGATATATTTATTTAGAAATGATTCATAGATGCTTTATGTAGTATACTGTTGTGTGTTCTTTAAAGTAAAACATTTTTCAACATTAATAATTCCGATGTCTTGCTTTATAATCTACACAGGTACTTAACAAAATATTCTACAGTACCTATTGTAAAGTAAAACCAGTTTCAGCACATCTCAAGCTAGGGTATTGCCTTATAATCCATATAGATTATAGCAGTAGTCTGCTGGATAAAGTAAAACAATTCTAATTCATATTCAAGTCATTTGAGTTTGTTGTTCGAAATGGGCAGTTTGATTTTAAGCACTGCCACAATGCCACATTGCCACATGCATTCATCTGACAAAGCAAAATGTGTGAATGGTTTTGCCATTTCTTTTCCTATTCTACATCCTTTGTTCAAAGGTGCCTCATACATGTCCATTCATAATTGGGAGGTCAGAAATGTTAAGCAAATTGCAAGGCACTAATTTCAGTGGAATACAATGATGGCAAATGCAATTACTGCAAGCATTCCTCTCTAACACTGAATAGCTCAGATAGAAACGTGCCAGCATGGCCACAATTGCAGCACGACTCACTGAGAAAGCAACAGTTTAAAAGATTTTGTGGCTTTTAAAGAACAGCCTTCCAGGAGGGCCTCTAATTATCTACAATACCATTAACAGGTTGGAAACTTTTATCCCTTTTTATCGATAATTGCCTTCTACATGTTTCTGTTTAAAGTTCTATAAGGCCATTGTGCCATTACTTTATAGGTGTTGTAATAGATTAGAACAGTTGGACAGGGTATTATTTTGTTCTAGTCATTCAAGCTCACAAAAAAATAGTTTCTTTAGATGCAGGCTCAATACTGTGACAGAATAACAGCTCTCTGAACTTGAAAAAAAAGTGAAAAGTGAAAAACAAGTGGAAAAGGTTTTTGAATAACATGTTACCCACGTAATGCCATAATGGTTTTCTGTGGAATGTGAAAGCTGATTATCACTGAATTTTCAATCCATTCCAACAACTGGACATCAATAGTGAAGGGAGAGAAGAGAAATTAAAGACAGAAAAAAGGTGAAGGTGGGGAGGGGGAGGGATTGCTGGACACAGCTGACAGGACGTTTTGGTAGTAGCATGAAGAGTTATGGTATAGTAGCATGAAGCATTTTCAAGGTTTTCTCTCATATTTTGTTTTAAAACCTCCAACAATACAAAAGGCAATTGTCTGTGTGTTTAGATTGGTCAAATATGACCCTCAGGGTCTGATTGTATCGGCCTGTCCGTGAGTTGGGTTTCTTATAAATAGGTCAGTTTTCGATATGCGATTTGCAATTTTGATGAACACTCTAGCCAAGATAGTCAAATGAGTATATTTTATTGTATGCTATTACTAGGCTATGGTTATATAGGCTACAGGGTTTCCACCAGTAATAATCACCCACGGTGTTGCACCACAACGAGATTTAGCATGTCACGGAAACATAAATCTCAGAAATCAAATACATTTAAATGTGATCTTTGACAACACTCAATACGACTTTCTGAAAAATAATCTGACCACTACAATGCATAACCCTTGCTCTCTATGTATGTCCTTGTTGGTAATTTCTTACCTGTTTCTTTATGTTTTGTATGTATGTTTTGCAAGAAAACCGAAAAAAAGAGAATGGCAATAGGCACAACTGACTTTTCATAACATATTTAAGGTAGGCATTTTCATGTCAGGACTACATACCCTGTCCTGGAAAGGAAACAGAGCCTTTAGTCGTCCACACAGAAGCACATGGCTGTAAATCAGGGCCGTCACTCTCTATACACAGTACATGCGATGTGCGTAAGGCACCACAGCTCGATGGGGGGCACTAAGTCGTGGGGAAAAAAAATCTTATTAGACTCAATTTGTAATACAAAACATAATAAAGAAAGGTGCTTTTAAATCAATATTTTCTCAAAATAATATAAGTAAAGAGTAAGATGCACTCACCCCCATTCCCCAAGTGTATTCTCATATGCTAAAACAACTGACAATCGTGTGTCACCTGATGCTTCTATTTCCGTTGTGAATTATGTGAATCATATGCTTTGGCCTTCGCAGTCACCAGATCTCAACCCAATTGAACACCCGTGGGAGATTTTGGACTGACGTGTTAGACAGCGCTGTCCACCACCATCATCTAAACACCAAATGAGGCAATATCTTTTGGAAGAATGGTGTTCCATCCCTCCAGCAGAGTTTCAGAGACTTGTAGAATCTATGCCAAGGTGCATTGAAGCTGTTCTGGCAGCTCATGGTGGCAACATCTTAATAAGACACGTTATGTAGGCTTTTCCTTTAATTTGTCACCCTTCTATACCTCTTCGGTCCAGCTCTATCCTTCCTGTCCTGTGAGTACTAGGTTTTGTGTTTCAGAACTGGCATGTTACTTGCATGTCTGTGGGAACAGTGGATTATGGTCATTGTAGTTATTACAATGCATATTACTGTGCAAACAGCATAGAGTAGCTGCCTTTTAAAAACTACAACTTAAAAAACTACCATACCAAGCTTGGCGAGAAGCACTGTTTATCCACTGAATTAAGACAATTCAAATACTCAGACATAGATCAGTTAGCTATTTAAACACTGAAAAAACACCAAAATGTCAGTTAATCGCTGAGCACTATTTAGTCATAATCAAATAAATTTGCAAGGCAGCTAAGGTGTGTTTGAGTAATTGTTTGAATGTTAGAGTTACTTTTGAAAGCAAAGTGTTCTAATATAATATCATTGAGACTTTTGCTAACAACCTTTCTTGGGAGGACACAGCTGTGGCCCGTTTTTTTTTTTTTGAAGGAAGGAAGAAAGAAATTAAAAAAGAGGCATATAAAAGAAAGAGTGGACAACTTCTGACATATTTTATATTATGGAGGCTTCTTTGTACTTTTCCCCATTCAGTGCAAATTATTTTTTCAGTGTCTGATTACCTGGAAATTGAATAAACAAAAGCGTGGTCTCTGCCTTTTGCACAGTCCTGTATTACAAGGCTTTGCATGAAAAAGTGTGATAATACTGAATCAACCATTTCCCCCCTGCTGATATCAAGACATTGGAACCATGTTCACTCTAAATTTAGTGCCCTGTCCTTCGCCAGAATAGTCATATCGTGGCTACACACTTGTGGTTATGGAGTGTGGAGAGACTGTCAGAGGTTGGAACTCTGTGGAGAATGCATCAAAGGTGTCTGAATGGATTATGGCTCAAGGGAAGAGAGTTGGAGTGACCTTAATAAGCACTCTGTGAACAGTGGGTGACTGAAAGGACAGTGCCTGTGGGTCCTTCAAATAATACTCAAGCCTCCCTCCTCTTTTGTCTCTGTTAGGAGTCCATGCAGCAGAGCAGGTTGTTATTTATTCAGATTCTTAGACCTGCCCATTGGAGTGAATATGACAACACCAACACAAGTAGATGCAGTGCACGTTTGCACTGCGCTAGGGACCTGGACTCTGGCAAAGTTGATTTTCTGGTTCAAGGAATGGATAAGGTAGGGAATAAATCAGGAACGACTGTGCCAAGTGAACAAAACCTGCAAACAGATTATTCAGCTAAATGATGTCTAATTGTTTTAGACAGCAGCACTTGTGGAGATTTGAATTAGTGGAATCGGACTTGCAGTGATCTGCTTTATCAGATCGTATAATTAAATTAAACTGAAGTGATAAGGGAAAAAAAACATGTTTTTAAAAGTTTTTTTCTTTGTTAAGTAACCTTATGTTCTGCACAACCTCCTCATACATAAACAATTGTCTCGCTTGAAAAATGCGACTAGATACACTTTAATTGAAAGAAAAAGGGATTTGGCTTGAAATGAGAAAAGCTGTTCTGAAAATTGTTCTCAATCAGGGTTGTACTGCAGAGAATATGTTGCAGAATCGATTGCAAGCTTCAGTAATGCCTGGCCAAAAAAAAGTTAAATGGCCTGCCAATCTCAAGCACCAGCTGTGGAAGTGCAGGCCTCCAGTAACAATGACTGGACTGCTGAGTGTATAATAGAGGCAGTCTATACACATTTGGTTTGCGCTAGAGTGTGCTCCTCTGAATTGGCTAATGAAGTCACAGTTATAAGATGGGCTTAAAAATATGATTTGGGCATTTCACATTGGGAGAGGCCAGAAAAGCCATAAACAGGTATGGATGAAAATGGAAACACCCATTTTCATCCATACCGCCACCGTCACCGTCACATGGCCTGCATGTGCTATGGCTTTGAGTATCAGGGTCCCAAGGATTTAGCAGGAGGAATGTGACACGATTGTTTGACAAGAAAGTAAAAAAAATCTATTCATACTTGAAACAAATGGAAATTCCAGAGTATTGCATAAATACTTAATTGGGTCCAGATCTGGAGACTGAGCAGGCATAACATCAGTGCCATGCTCCTCAAACCTTTGGGCAGGTACGTATGGTCTTTTGATGGTTGACCTTGTGATCTTGGAAGATTCTCGTCTCTGCAAGAAAGAAATGCTTTTAATATAGTGTGAAGTTGATTAAGTGACGACTAATATGAACCTTGGCTTCTAAGGGAATGGGAAAATTTGCCCAATACCATTACAAACCCACCAGGACACTTAATACTTGAGTTTCTACTTTTTATTCTCTTTCTAATGAGTTCTCTATGTATCTATGTGAAAAAAGCAGTTGTTGCACCAAATAATTTTATTGTATCAGCAAGTTTCTGATTTGAATGGGCTTTTTTTTGGGGGGGGGGGGGGGGAGTATATTTTAATAGGGGTCTACTTTTATATTTTCTGAAGAAACTTCAGTCCCAAGTGCAATGTGCACAGTAAGATGTCCAGTGTGAATTATACTCTAACCGTGTTAACTAAACTTTTAACAGAACATTTGGGTTGCAAGAATACACCCTGGACAGGCTGCCAATCTATTGCAGGGCACACACACCATTCACTCCCAATTTACACACACTCATACCTATTATCAAACATACATGAATCTAATGCCATTAGTATGCTGCCTCAGAGGCAACCACTGCATATACTGTATATGCCAAGTTTCATGATGATCAGACAAAGCATTCATGAATTACAGCTGTAAAAATGGCCATGCTCACAACACTAAAATTGCATATTCCAGCCATATTGTTTTAAAAGTTCAACAGTTTTGATGATTATCTGATTTCAGACTCCACAGATTCTTTGAAGCATAATTTGGTGACAGTCATCTATTCTCTGTTAAACGCTACACCCGCAAATTCATTGGATTACTGAGCGCACTTTTTTAAGCACAGCAACTTTATTTATATAACTATTAAAGATACTTGCGAGTACATGCTAAAATTTGAGCTTCAAGTAATTCAGTCAACTGTCTAGGAGATGTCTTTTATGTGTTTTTTTTTATTTATTCAAAATGGCAGTTAAACCATAATCCAATGGGTCCTTGAAGTTTTTTAAGCCATGCCAGCTATTCATTTTCGAGGGTTCCAGAACATTCTTGTAAAGTTAAAGAAATGTTCCTAAATAAATATATATGTACATATTGTACATTTATTAAGTTTCCTGAATGTCCCTTTAATGTTATTTTTCAGTCACAATGAACATTGCAGGAATGGTATTAGAGCATTATATTTTATTGTTTTTGGTATTAAAAAGAATTAGTTAAAAAAGGAATTTGAGTTGTGGATGGACATTTAGGATAATTGCAGCAGGAAAGTTAATGCTCAATGAATGAAGCAATTCAATGCATCACATTTACTCAACATGATGTTGTTGATGGGTATGCTTCATATTTGGTGGTTTGTCATGGCGGAATGATGCAAGTTGGTATGAGACGTGCCCAAATGTTTCTTTGGTTTGATTGGAGCAATGAGTAGTCTCTAAGGCTCCTTGAGTAATTCAATTATCAACTCACAACCGAATGGAAATCTAACCAGAAGTTCCCATCTCTCCTGAAAAGCTTTGGTTTAACCCATATATTAGAAAGACATGTGCATGCAGATTGGGATGGCAGGTATGCCATATAGCCAAGTTACGCCTTGGCGGGGCACGCCCCATACCTATACAGGGCCGAGAGTTTGGCACTTTTTCAAACTATTGCTTTTGCATCTGTAAAATCTTTGCAGGAAATCCAAATAAGGAAATTAAAATAAAATACACCCACACTTTAGACAGTACCACTTTTCGACTTTTTCACCATATAGCTACCTTGCTAACAAGACGACAGACCGTCTGTATAACGGTACAGACGGCTGTCAAATTAAACAGTATGATCAGCGTTTCAGTAGGTAATGTTACCGGTTGTATAGAAACTGCAGCAAGATAATGACTTCTTCACGGCATGTATATCTATTTCCTTAAAAAGTGACAATGTCAGATACACCGCCCTGCCATTTCTACTGTTCAGTACTTTTTAACTAGGCGTGGCAATACACTGCAACGCCACATTTCTTCATACCTACTCTCACCTATGGTCACCAGCTATGGGTAGTGACTGAAAGAATTTCATACAAGTGGTCGAAATGGGGTGACAGGGCTTACTCTCCTTGATAGAGTGAGTAGCTCAGCTGTATGGCCATTTGCAGGCAGAGATGCAACAGCAGCTGTAGACAATTGCGGTAACTGCTAACATTTTATCTGTACTGCTTGTATTGAAACTGGGGGCGCTGGAGTGTGAGACATACACGAGAGCTTCGTGTCGTTAAATCCCTTCACCTGTTGTGTGTGTTTTGTTTGTTTGCTGGTTTATTTAAGACCAGCTTGCTTTCAGGCAATTTACTTGCCACTGGAATGTCTAATTGAGACAATTATTTCACTGTTTGTAAGGTAAGAAGAGGCTTTTTTATAAATATGGCAGTTTTCACATTTGCAGTTCTATTTACACACATGGAAATGAAGTGCTCCTGAAAATGCTTTCAGCTATACGGAAATAATGCATCAAGTTTTCCTAGCCTATGTACAAAAAGTGGATTGATTGCTTATGGCTCAGAGGGGGATTTTGGTGATATCATTTCCACCACTGTAGCATTAGCAGTTGTTTGATTTATTTTAAGGAGAAGACTGCCTTGTTATTTCTTTAGTTATCTAAGAGTGTTAGAAGAGTGTACTACTTTGACTGATAAAAGCGACAATTTAAGACAATGTTGTTTTTAGATGTCAGCGTCTAATTTTATGGCCATTGGGCTTTAATGGTTTTAACCACTGGTGACTTGTTTGATTACACATTGTGGAGTACAGAGCCAAAGAAAAAATACGTCTTTGTCTCAAAGATTATGGAGCTTAATGTATATAACAGTATAAAGCCTGTTATAATTACTTGTAATGATAACTTGAATTAATGTTTATGGTGCATTATAAGTGCATCATAATGCATTATAAATGCAGCTATAAGATAATATGTGTTTGCTTCATAGAAATAGTTACCAAATTATGTTTTTAGAATATGCGGTATTCAGTTCAGAAAGGGATTAAATGTTTCACTGAAAGGAAATTATTCTTGTTGGCGGAATCTTTAGATTGGTTAGATTGCTCTCACTGCGAAAGGGTGAACCAGTATTGTGTACTGCAGTAATGACCTGTGCTGTAGAGATACAAAATGGTAATGAAGTATTGCAGGAGGGATTTCTGCGGTAGAATAATTGTAATGTCACTGTGTAAGGTCACAGTGAATAGGGCTGACACTGAAAATATACGGCTCTTGATGAGTAATAATTTATAGACCTCTACATCAGTTTTCCATTATTCACATTTCCCTTTTCCAAACAGTCGTATCTACTGCGCACTGGCTTTTAGAAAATGACCTGACTTTGCTCAAAGTATGATATGTACTGACTGTGTTGTGACTGCTGGATTCTGCTCTGGAACACTTTAAAGACCTTCTGAAAGAAGTAATAGTAATTCAACCCTGGAAACTTTTCACTTGACGGTTTTACATTGCGAGAGAATGTAATTACCAGAACTCATTCGCACAAACTGCATTTCATCTTGTCCCCTTTAGCATGGATGCTGAAGCATCATGTTTTAATACAATAGAACTGAATGCCAAAGAAAAGTAGTGCTTGTGTCACAAATTACTAGGCCAGAATTGAATTAATAATTCCAGAAGCATCCCCTTTTATAGAGGCACAAACTTTTCCTGAAGGTTTAATTTGTCAGAGTTAGTGACCCAAACCAAAGAGAATTGACAGTTTTCACACAATCCCTCATAAATATGCTAATCTAGTCTAGAAATGACATTGTGCCAGCATTCTATACTCTGTCCTATCTATATGAAAGAGAATTAATGAAAAGTGCCTTGTTTCTAACAGATAAGCAAGGACATTAGTATCACATTAGCACTGTTTCTGATAATGCTGTGTATCTATCACAAATGACTGCTGTACAAATTGCACATTTATGTGTCTGACTGCAATTATAGAATTTTTCTTCACTAAGAACAAGAACTGTGTGTTTTTTTTTCAATGTTACTATATTACTGTAATATTATTTTATTATGGGTATGTGGCACCAATTGATTTAAAATGGTTTTATGAACCATGGAGCTCACAATAAAGGAATCTTTATAATTATTTGCTTGTGTATTGAATATTGTAATGCAGGTTTTGCACTGTTAAGGCAGATGACTTTGGCAACTTGGCAATCAGAATAAGAAATATACCTGGTAAAAGTGAAACAACATTTTGGAAAACATTAAATAATGTAGCCTTAGTCAGAACAGCATTCACAACTTCATCCAAATTTGTGGCAATTACAATTAACACCTCTGGTTTGCTTGGGTAACACAGACCATCTGTCTGTGCCTCCTGCCAAGCCTGATGCATGAACATTGCTATGATCTAATTTAAGAAAGCCCTTGATCAGCACTATGTACTCTATGCACATGAGCCAGATTCTGCTTCAGCGGTTGCAGCTTTGCAAAATTATCTAAATCTATATGAAGCTATGCAGAGCTATGCAGGGCTTCACTTTCATCATGATTATGCATAAAGATTGCATCTGTGTGTACATTACAGGTCCCCAGACTCATTGGCCCATTTATGTAGCATTGTCTTTCTTTGACAAGTTCAGATGAAGTACTTTGCTGAAGGGTACAGCAGTAGTTGTCTGCAATTTATCACTGCACCATCACAGATACTTTAAGATCTGAAATGCAATCTGACAGGGCAGACACTGCCTACCATTTATTATACATGCATCACTGGGTTTTACTGCCAGGATTGCAAGATCTTGGGCTCTATTTTCCAGAATCAATGTTGCACGGCTCATGGGTGCAGTAAATGGTGCAGTGTGGGGGCGCGTCGGGCGTGGCTAGTGAATGTTGGTATTTTCAGGAGCAAAGACGAGGAGCACACTACAAAAAACATGTGGTGCACCTAGAAAGAGCGTTGAGTTACATTCATTATATTATCAGTGGGTGTGGCACTGGATTTATTAATAGCCAATCAAATTACCTCTTTTCATTCCCTTTAAGAGCCTTGTGCACTGCGCAGGGCGTACTACCAATTTTGGCTGCAATGGAGTATGAGGATAATGCTATACAGTACCAATCAGATGTTTATCACAAGACATATCCTAAAATGATATACAGTGAACATATTTCTTTACTTTTATTTTCAGTTATTTTCAGTACCATTTAAATGCACAATAAAATCTGAAAATAAAAAATGTCCTCTCCCTCTCTAAAGAAAAGATTACATTTTATTAGGTTACTAAGTCTTGTCACAACAGACCCTTACTTTTACATCAAGCCTGTATCAACGGCTATGAGTATGATAGTTTTCTTGTCCTTGTCTGGCCATGGCTAAAACTTGTTTTCAAAATCCTTTCCAGTAGGTATAGGCTACAAATGAATTCATTGTTATGACCCAGTAGGCATTGCTTTATATAGAAACAGCTTCAAATATACTGTATGTTGGTGGTTATATTATTGCAGCCAGCAGTTACCTGAAAAAACACAGTAAACATTTTTTAGTTTCTTTCTCAGCGATCATATTCCATTCTCAAACTAATTAATTTTTGGTGTTGTATTTGCACCTCCAAAAATATAAGTGCAGGCTAATCGATCCAATCGATCCGATTCATCTGCCATAAAATTTACCATACTTAACATCCAATAGAACCCTGTGCACTGACAATTTACTGTGCATGATGATTATGTCATGTTATACTGTTAGATTTCTGGATATTTAGATTTTTTGTAAATTTATTTAGACACATTGTGTGAATTCTTCCCACTTACCTGCCAAAAGAGCAGACCTTGACAGACATAAAGCAATGCATGATTGAGCATCATTCCAAAAAGCTGTGTGTGTGTGTGTGTGTGTGTGTGTGTGAAAGTGCTGTAGGTCAAGGAGTGTTGTGTTGTTCTTGTATTTCCCAGATCTTTTGACTTTGCCAACTGTTCCTAAAAATGTGTACTTTCAGTTGTCAGTGTGTGCTGATAAAGATGTCTTATTGTCTCATACAAGTTCATCTCAGGTCTGATGCACAATGTGTTTTGTTCTATTTTTATATTTGTGTTTTTTGTAATCTGGGATTTTTGGTGGGCGGCATGGTGGTGCAGTGAGTAGCACTGTTGCCTCACAGCAAGAAGGTCGATCGAATCCCGATCTGGGCCTCTCTGTATGGAGTTTGCATGTTCTCCCCGTGTCTGCATGGGTTTCCAAGCTGAGCACAGGGTCTCAAGTCTCTCACTGGTAAGTGGAAAATGGCAGCTTTTTCAAGCCGAGTAACCAAAGATGGAAACGGTCTATCAGATGATCAACTGGAAAGACAAAACACACTCCCACGACAGTCAAAAAGGTAACCAAAACGCATGACAGGGGCCATAAAATACACAGCTTTACATATCGGCAAAACCTGGAGACCCACTCGAACTCCCTCAACTAGAAGTCTGCTTTGCTGATATTAAAAGACAAAACAGAAGTCATGGTCTTAAGCCCTAAAAAACATAGACTTCTGATGTCCACTGTCGCCATTAGTCCTGACAGCTGCTCCCGGACTTCAAATCAATCTGTAAAAAGCCTTCGCATCTCCCTTGACACAGACCTGTCCTTCAATCTTCATATCAAGGACATCACAAAAACAGCCAACTATCATCTTTGCAACATTGCTAAACTCAGCAATTTGGTATCCCAGAAAGATGCGGAAATGCCGAACCACGCCTTTATACCATCTTGGTCTACTATAATTCTTTGTTATTGGCTGTTTAAATGTTAGCCTAAAAGATTTACAGCTCATCCAAAATGTGGCTGCCAGACTTCTAACTAAAACAAAAAGATTTGTTCACATGCAGTAACTCTAATTCTAGCTTCTTTGCATTGGCTACCCATTCAGTATTGCACTGATTTTAAAGTACTGCTTTTAACTTGGGTTGGCCCCCTCCTATCTACAAGAAATGATACTTCTATACAAATCTGTCCACACATTGCGCTCTCAGGACTCTGGCCTCCATGTTGTCCCCAGGTTAGCTAGCCTGCCTGTCCATGTATGGTCTATAAAAAAGTCTCCATTTTTAAGGCACAAATTAAGACTCACCTTTTTAGTGTGGCTTACAAATAACATCTTACCGACTTTCTAACCATTTGATTCTCCTGCCTCTCTCTCCCTACACCCTTACCACCTGCTGTACCTGTCCACTGGTCTTGTCCAGTGCTGGTCTACTCCCTTCCAACCAGTGGGTGTGTCTTTGTGTGTGTGTGTGTGTGTGTGTGTGTGTATGTGCACTCGTATATTATTTATATTTTTCTATTCTTATTTTACTTAGTTTTATTGTCTTTTACTGTAACGTGTTGAGACGTCAATGAAATGCACTTGAAAATGTACTTGATTTTATTTTATTTGTTTAATTTTATATATTCCTAACTAATGTATGGTGGATGTGGCAAAAAAGTATTTAATTTCATTTAATTGAATTATGCTTAGGAAGTTGTGTTAGAATGCATTCTTGTCCATGCAGTATTTAGTTTTATTGTAATTCTGTACATTGATGGAGGAGAGATACTGTTTCTATTGTGCACTGTCCAATTATAGCAATTGTTTAATATCTGGAAATCCTAATATTGATCTATCTGGACTGCAACAATTCAAAGCTCTGTGCTGTGAGGTTCATCCTCTAAACCCAGCTCTACATTTGATGTTGAAAAAGGTTATCTTCCAGACCTGGTGTACTGATACCATATACCACACTGTGCACAAAAGGGAGGAAGGCATTGGATTGGTCACACATCCTAGCTTCCACCTGAAGAACAGGCATACAATGATTTTAATATTTTATATTTTTAACAACATTTTGCCTCAATTTTACTCAGTTTAGTATGAGCATGACAAGTTTCATGGATCCCTACATACCTCAGTCTCCAACCCAGAGTCCTCCTCTTGATATAGCATTTCTAATACCCTCGATCCAGGCGTTAGAGTGCTCTGTAATTGCTCTCTTTATTTAATCTTGGGTTTGCAAGATTTACACCCATTCCAATGGTCAATGGTTTACTTATGATGTATAGTTCTATGTTTTATCATCTATGTTTTATGTTCTTTATCAGAACACTTATTTTCAGTGGTGCTAAAGGAAGGCCCATTGAGTCATCGAAGATCCACTTTAAAAGGTGAGAATATTCAGGGTCATCATTGTGAATCTAACATTTATGTGAGAGATCACTCAAGAAATCAAGACTTTGCCTCTACATGTGATTTACATTGCTGATGCTCATGCACAAGGATTTGCTAAAAGAACTATATCCACACCTCTGGACTCTGCTAATTGCCAATAACTGCAATAACAGCAAAAAGGAATTTTTTAAAGCTCATCAAAATCAAAATCACTCAGGTCACCTAGGTGCATTAGCCGTCAAGAGCATCAACTGTGATCTGGGACAGGATGTCATCTGATGACCCTCTTAATCACTTTGCATCAAAGAAGTGTCAGAGACACGGAAGGTATATGTTATTGTCACGATCGACTCCATAGAGAGACCAGGCAGACCTGGGATAATACTAAAGCTTCTTTACTGAGCAATAGAGCAAGTCAGTAGAGAATGCACAAATCTCTGGGCTGAACAAAGAGCCCACAGTTACTCTTCACATGAACACACACACACACACACACACACACAGTCACCCCTGTGGGCAATATTTCCAAACAACATGGCACAGAACACACTTAGCCTTTTTGTGCCTAGCTAAATAACTAGTTTAACTAGCCACTGCTGCAATATTTAATTGTAGTTATTAACTAATTTGCCCTATGATTTACCCCGATTTTAATTTGAATTATTTCTTAGATTATGCTAGCCACATTTATTTTTTACAGGCCCTCATGTTGCAGATGTTAATTGTGGTATAAGTTAATAATCAACAACAAGAAGCTGTAAGTGGGATCTTGTTAGAATGTTTTTTTTTTCCCCCAACGGCACCTTTCTCAAGAAGGTACAACACATGGCACAATAATAACCTGTCTATAATTGACAAGAGCTAACAAAAAATGCCATCTTGCATTTTAAAAAACAAAAATATTTTGTGTAGTATAAGCTAACGTCCTAAAGAGTGCAGCCTATGTATTGCTGATTACAGAGAAACTAAAAGCTATTGACCATAAAAGCACCTGAAGGACTCCCAGGATAAATTGTGTATGGTTGAATGGTTCTTCCATATCAATAGCTATCAGTGAGGAAACAGTAGATTGCTGAGGTGACTTCTGACTTCCTATTTAAATTGCTTCTAGTCTTTCAATGAACATATGCATCCGTTACTGTGCTGAGAAATGCACTAAATTTGTGTTAATTTGTGCAGAATCTACTTTTGTTTTGTTTAACCATACCGCTTCCTCAGAAATTCCCTTCCAACTTGCTGATTTTAGATGGATCTAACAGTTAGAGGAATATGTCCAGGTTTAATGGTCTCATGGTGTAATTTTTAGTGGTCACTTTTTGCTGCAATTATAATAACAAAGAGATTGCACTGTATAATGAGCTTCAGAAAAGGCATACTCTCTTTAGTTGACTGTAAATATGAAACTCGGAGGTTTGCATCTGGTTCTACTGTACTCCAAATTCCAAGGCTACTGGGTTTAGTCAATTTTCAAATGTATTTCCCAAAAGTGAGCTTTTAGCCTGTTTCCAGTCAACATTTGTGAAAGTAAAAGTATTTGTTTCTAACAAATATAGCTAGTTAGGGTCATTGTTTTATATTTAGTGCCTCCACACATGCACATTAATTCAGATTTATGAATAGTTCTTCACTTTTGTGGATAAATGAGACCCAAAGGTGTTAGTAGTTGAATAAATATTAGTTTTAATCCTTCCAATCGCAAAATCACATTGCTCTGTTGTTAATCTGAGCGGTCTAATCTCCGTAATTTAATGAACACTGACAGAAGCTAAACAAGAAGGGAGTGACCTGATAGTAACAATGCCGCATGGTCGGTCTATTTTAAAAAAGCTGTCTGCCCAGCAGCGTTCCAGAGACCCATTTCACATCAGTACTTTTCCCCTCCCACTGTCTTTCGCTTCAGTTCTAACATCTCACAAGATTGTGTGGTTACTGGACATACATTAGGTTGTCGGATGTGTCCATCAGAATGTTTTTGAGTTCATGCAATGAAATGTGTGTCAAATGTGTATGATTAATTGGCTGGAGAAAATATTCAGGTCTGTGAAACTGAAAATGTCAGAGCCAAAACTAGGTTTTCTCTCACAATTCTGTCAATTTGATCCACGCAACAGGGTTTGCCGTAAAAGCAGGGTGAGGACCCCGATTGTAGTCTGCACAGACAGCAGTGATGTGAATCACATAACAGCTATTGAAGTAAATTGGTAGCAAGATTGCAATTTGTGACAACATCCCCCAATTTCCTGTCTGTCCAGGGTTTTATGCTGTACATTTACAAGGCACAAATTTGCAACTGTACCAGAATAACTCCTAGCTTTGAGCAGATTAGCTCATATGTTCAGGTCACTGAAACATTAGGAATGTTCCCATTTACTTGCCAGACTTCTCATTCCTCTAACTGTTACTGCAAATGATTTTACTAGTTTTTTTTCTGGACCTCTAAACCTACCCATGTATGATGGACAAATCCATATGAGATACTTAAATATATTAAGCAGGTGTAATTACTTATAGAAGTGACACAAGTTTCATTCAGATTAATATGTGTATCTTGTACCAGTAAGTACATCAAAGTCACTCGTGTAGAAAGCAGAGCTGCATGTGGCAGGTTCATATAGAGTACTTTTTGCTAATTAACGCCGAGGAGTGTTATCACAGGAGACATAGCTCAGAGAGTTAAGGGCCAACGTCTTGCCAGATAAACATCATTTCAAAAGCAGCATCTGGCAGCTGTAATGAGATTTGTTATGGCCCTTTCACTGTGCTCGAATAAGTTTATAATGTGCCGTGTCGATGGTCAAATAAAGCCAACTAACTACTGAACCAAAAATACAGTTCACACCAGAAATACAGTTAGGTGATTTCATAATACCTTCCAAAATAATCAACAAACATTATTCATGAAATTCTGTAAATTGAGTCATATTTATTTATTAGTACATCACAATGAGCACAAATGTTCATTAAATCCAGTACATCATCCCTGATATAATCCCTGCATAAGTGTTAAAGTCTCTGTAAATGAAAGCATTTTTTATTACTCTGAAATTGCTTTTTTACTTTTAAAGTGTTTATTAAGCTGTAAGAAAAAGTAATGTTTCCAAATGTATAAATATGGGAAAATGCTTTTGAAATAAAATGCTGAATAGGAAAGCAGGATTGCGGGGAGGTCAGCCCACTAAATGGACCCGGGGTAGCGCTTAGTGAACTAGCTAGTAGAACATGGATAACTATGAAAAACTATGATAAACTATGAAAAATGACACCAACTCTCTGTAGGATTGGGTTAATTCAATATTGCTTCAGCAGTTTTCCCTGTCTGATAGGAAGACTTCCCATATCATACTTTTGAATCTTGCTGATGTCATTTTATTCTGGACCTTGTATTGACACAGCTATATTTTACTTTTACATTGCTATTAAATTTTAATGTGTACAATGAGCCATGGTGATCTTACAGTTCCTGTTGTACAGACAAATTGATGAGCATAAATATAGTTGTATGAGTTGGTTTCCATCACAGCTGATTGGTAAATTAATTACCCTCAAAATCTCCACGGAAAATCTTTATATCTTTAAAGAGCTTTATATCACAGTAATTATTTTTCTTTGGTTCTTTATTTATAATATAACTACCAAAAATAAATCATTTTTGTTGTACATGGTTAAATGCATCTCTTCGTTCTTTATTAAACAGACTGTAGAAAGCAAACTCCTGGAGTACAGAATTTAGTTTTGACTCGGCTTATTTTGGTGAACTGGGTATTCAAATTGCTTCTCTTTCCACTATCACAATTGGTGTGCAAGTAACATAATCCATTTGCTACTTGATACACTTGTGAAGCCTTGATACTGTCATTTAATAGTTTTTTTTTCAGGATTCATGGTTTTTTGGATTTTTGATGGGCCATAATTTTATTTTCACTCAAGAACATTATGAATATGAAAAGCATTCCACTTTTTACTCAACTACATTTCCACAAAACTGGGTCTTCCACATGCTGCAGATTTTTGGTTATTGTTATTTCATATCAGCAGCTGGTCCACAGTTTGTTCATTGTGTAACTCGTCTTATTCATGTAGGTTTGAACTTTCTGTCCTTAGCTGAAGGTCTGGAATAAATTCTTTACTGTTAGTCCAGTGGTTAAGGATTAAGATTTGGGTAGGTTAAATCAATCCTAGATCTGTAATCTGTAAAACACATACAACAAGGCTGACTAACAATGGTTTAACAAGGTAAACCATTAACCATTTTTAAAAACAAGCTTGAACAAGATATACAAAAACAAAATGGTTACTATTCTTGAACCCTTTTGACTACAGACATAATCCTGGTCTCTTCTGAAAGGTAACCCTGTGAGCTTGTTTTCGAGGAGTCAGAATTAATAATATTAGCGAAACAAAGTAACAGAAACTCAAACAAAGAAGAAGTGGAAATGTTTTACTCGCCTAAAAAAAAGAAATGGAGCCACAACCACAACGCTGGACAAATCCAAGTTCAAATATGATGACAATACCAAAAAAAAGAGTATTCTGTATTTTTTTTCTAAGGTATGTCTAGGCAGGTTTGGGTCCTTTGAGGTGTGAAATACTACATGTAGTATTGTATACTACATGCTCCTGGAAGAAGTGTGCTGAAATGAGCTGAATTTCTCCCTCCTTTCCTTGGTCTCCCCTTGCCACCTCTGGCAGCGGTAGGTTTGAAAGATTGTGAAAAGTAACTTTAGCTATCTAGTTTAGTAATGATTGATTGATAGACTGATCATTGAATGAGGTCCATTGATTGTAATTTCAGTCAAATATCCAACCTCCATCAAAATGTCAATCACATCCCACAATTTCTCATGCCACATGTATTATTCAAAATGAGGCCTACTGCTTATTCATTGGCGTTCCTCCAGAGAATTGCTAAACGATGGACAGAATTCCTAAACAATGGACAGTCTATCAATGTTTCTCTGAGTTAGCATGTTCTTGGGACTTCTATGAACTGCTGTGACTGTACCATAATTTGTTTTGTCTGTGGATTTCCAAGACGCATAGAAGGTGAGGACCCCCCCAAGCCTGTTTTGCCTCCCCACATGTTACAAAATAAGGAATCATTGTTGCTAAAATATTGGAATCGTAAAATAGTTAAATATAGAGACATGTTTTAACACTTTATAAGTACACTTTTAAAAACACTTTTAATAAATAAATATAGAGGTATGTTTTAACACATTCAAACAGTATATTGTGTGACCAGATTGATAGCAAATTTCACCATAAAAAATGGAATGAATGCAAATAAACCCACATCAGCCGTTCACTCAGGGGTACACCTGAGATTACCCCAGTACTGATGTGCATGTGGTAAATAGCTACTGTGGAGATATGGATACAATAACGTCACAGCTATTATAATGAATTAACATAAACACAAAAACATATTTTTATGCACTGCTTTAATGAGAACTATTTATATGCAGCATGCACCATTTCCATACTGTTTTTTTTCTGTTTTTTTTATTGGTATGCATAATTTTATTATTAGTATGCGTACTGACTTTCCCATAGGTAACATTTATAATAAGAAACAAAATATAGAAAATACATTACATAAACACACAGAATTTCTGAAGTATAATTGAAGCATAAACCAAAAATATGAGACATCCAATTCATGTAAGGGATGAAATATGACGTCAGTTTAATGTTGGGCAGTGCTACATATAAAATGTAAGTTCAATACACAGTTGGGTATTGAGTCTGACCACATCAGTTATTTTATAATACCACATTGGTGCCATATTTTGTTATGCACAGTGCCACCCTGCAATAAACAGATGGCATGTTTGTTTCACCTCACATGAGTTGTTTGCCTCTTATTACTTGGTCTAGACCAGTGGTTCTCAAACTCGGTCCTGGGGGACCACTGTGTACGCTGGTTTTCATTCCAACCTCAACTGCAATCCCAGAATTTTGACAAGCTGTTAATTTTTCTTTATTAGGTGCTTTTCATGTTTTGCAGCTGGGGTCCCTAGTATTATCCTGATAGGGCCAGTGTGGGTGCACACACCTGATTCTACTCATCAAGGTGGTTAGCAAAGACTCTAGTGGTTGATTAGTAGAATCAGGTGTGTCCACCCACACTACAGTAGTTCTCTTTTAAGTGTTTTTAAAGTTTATATTCTCTTTAGTGTAAACAGTAATTCATAAATAGTGGCTTGGGTGACACTAAGTGCAGTTGGTCCAGTTAGAATTACAACAAGACCAATTATTTCATTTTCCATAGGTAGCAGAAACCAGTCTAAAAATCATCAGCTGCTCACGGACACTCACAGACCCTGTTGTGCACGGTTTAAACAAAAACTACTTTTAATCAAAGTATATTGTAAAACAATATTGAAACAATGTTTTAAAGTAATGTTGACACTGCATCCTGGAATACCGGCGTGCTTTGGTTGAGATTTTGCGTGGCTATACACAGTTGGTGTGCTTCAGTAGAAAGTCGCTTTGATTAAACAAAACATCAAGGTCTGTGGATGTTCATGAGTAACTGTGATTATATTTGTTGTGGCTTTGAGTGCCACAAACATTGGCCCCATTGAGGTCCATTGTGGGTGAGATGCAGAAGACTTGATGAATGGATGCACCTTTTTCAAATGGATGCCTACAGGAGAATAATGCGCCATGTCACAAAACGTGCATCATTTCAACCTGGTTCCATGAACATGACAGTGACTGCAGTTTACACCAATGGCCTGCACAGTCCCCAGATATGAAGCCAATAGGGCAAATTTGGGATGAGGTGGAACAGAAGAAGGTTCACAGCATAAATATATGTCCAAAAAAGCTGAAGGAGCTATGCAATGCTACTAAGTCAGCATGGACCAAAATCCCTATAAGGCAGTGGTTCTCAAACTCGATCCTGGGGGACCCCTCTGTATGCTGGTTTTCATTCCAACCTCAACAGCAATCCCAGAATTTTAACAAGCTGTTAATTTTTCTTAATTAGGTTCTTTTCATGTTTTAGAGCTGGGGTTCCAGAAAGGGCCAGTGTGGGTGCACACGCCTGATTCTACTAATCAATCACTAGAGTCATTGCTAAGCACCTTGATTAGTAGAATCAGGATCAGGTGTGTGCACCCACACTGGCCCTTTCTGGATAAGACTGTGTCATGGTTCTGGGGTGTAGTGGCCTTGTGCTGCCACTAGAAGGCACCTGGCCTTTGAGAAGTTCTTAATTTGTTCCAGGTGTCTGATTTCCCAATTATTTTCACCTGGGGAGGTGCCTTTATAAGCACTGACAGAACAGCCATCTGCGCTTCTGTGTAAAATCCTGTTAAACACAAAGCCGGTACGGTAGAGGTATAGGTGCTCGGTGGACGGTTTACTGAACTGTGTTGTGGTTGGTTCTGTGTCCTCTTAAGGCGAGTCAGACTCTTAGCGCAGTGAGCGCATTCTGACACCTTAAGAGCATTTATACTTTTATTTTGAGCTCGTGTGAGCCGGTGGGTATCGGGACGTTGTCCCGGGTAATGTATTTTGTTTGTGTTTTTCTGAGCTGCGTCTCAGGGTTTTCTTTTCGCTGAGTAAGTTTTGCTACTCAGTTGTCCTCTCTTTTGAGACCAGTTTTGGGTTTGGTACCAGAGCTTCGCCTCTGTACCACTGGTCCTTTTCTTTTTTCGCCCTGGTTTTCACGGGTCGCTTTTGGTTTCGCGAGCCAGTTTTACGGCTGGACAAGGGGGTCCTTCGGAGTGGTTTTTTACTCCGTGTTTTTTTTTGTTTAGAATCCTTTGTGTGCAGGAGTTGCTCTCCCAAGGATCTTATTTGTTTTGTGTTTTACTTTCGGGTGTTCCCCTTCCTTTGTCCTTCGGGACTTTGTGGCTAACGCTTCCGGTAGCGTTAGCTTTTCGTTCCCCTATATTCGTCGCTTCTGGTTCTCCAACACCCCCACACCGTTATAGACTGGGGACCCCAGCTCTAAAACATGAAAAGCACCTAATTAAGAAAAAGTGAGAACCACTGCTATAAGGAATCTTTCCGGCTCCTTATTGAATCCATGGCGCAAACAGAGGGCTTACTGAATTGGAGGTAAACGGGGGTCCTAACTGGTACTAGAGAGGCATACCTAATAAAGTGGCCAGTGACTATATTGCGGTATTGCAGTAAAGGGCTTTGATCCCATCTCCCCATCTGAGTGACCATGGATAACTGCAAAGACAGTAGTGAGCTGCTGAAGATGAAAGCGGAATATAAATCAAAGCCAAAGTACACAATCCTGTCAGTTTAATGTCAAAGAACGGCCTCACAAGAAGCACTTGTCTAAAATCAGGGCAGAGGACACACTTCTTAATTTGTTTCCCTGTAACAGGTCACAGTAATTTAGCATATTGTCCTGCTTGTTTCTGAACCCGATTGGCTGAACAAGCGATCAAAAATCTTTTTCTTCATGGTTTGCAATTCATTAATATTGCATGGGACAAAGCTTTAATGTTATGTGTCAAGTAATCTTCCACAAGGTCAAATTAGACTTAACCAAATTATATTTGAGAGGGCTAAAATAAAACATGACAAGACCATGGAATATTCTCATTTTTTTGTGTTAAATGTGATTATTATATTGTCTTTATCTTGGCCAATGCATGGTGTAGGCCTACAGTCTTTGATTTTCATAACTATTATTCATTATTTACTGAGGACAAACTACATTTGCACTGTAATGCCTGGAGGCTTCATAATAAACCCTTGAAACACCCAGATTGTATTACAGAATAATGACTACTGGAGAAAGTGATCTGATCTGTTCTCTATTTTTACTTCTTAGGGCCTGATTTACCAAGACCTTTAGCATGTGCAAAACCTTTTACCACATGTCAATAACACAACCAATGATGCAAAACAAATACTGTGACCAATCATTGGTCACGTTATTGATTTCATGTGGCATTGGTTTAATCTAACATGGGTTGTCCACAAAGAAAAGATTAAGTTTATCATGTGGATTGAACTGTAGCATTTCTTCTGTTTAATCATATGTTTATCAAGGTTTGAAAAATATAAAATGCAATTTAGAGGCCTGTGTATTTGAATGTATTTGCTGTGAAATACTGCATACATTTTTTTATTTTTTACAATTATTATTACTTTTATAGGCTTTTAGTAACAACAAAATGAAACAAAACAGTGAGGGGAAATTACAGCAGCACAGTTGACACCTCAGCACATAGCTCACCATGGTACAGCAATAATGCATACATTCAGTGGTCACATACAACAAATCACCTGCAGCAAAACTTGCAAGCCATAGACTGGAATTATTATATTGAAAGGTCAAGGATAAGTACACTGGTCAGAATTCAGACCCAGCAGTCTCAATGGTTCCTTCCACAATGCTGTAAATTACTTCAATTCACCTCTAATAAGAAATCAGAGTTTCTCCAGAGATATGAGGTCGCTAAATAAAGATTCCCATAAATCAGTAGTGAGGGTTGGTTCCCCACCCACCTTATCATTATTGCCTTCCATTAGAAGGGGTTGAATATGTTTCTTATGCATTTCCAGGGTAACAGATACAGCATAACCCCCAGTAAACATAAGAGTGGTTCAGCTTCTACAGGTTGCCCAAATATTCCTGAGAGCCTGTCACAGACCTTCCCTCAGAATTCCTGTATGTGTGCATACTCCCATAAACAATGGAAACTGGTACCAACACACTTTTTACATTTTGGACAATTTGGTGAGCCTCCAATCTTAAATTTACTATACATGTTGTATATTATACTGCATTTCCCTAACCCTATTACAGACTTATATTTTTGAGGGTAATGAGACAATATTATCCCATGCATTACCATCTATTATACCATTAATCAGTCAGCCCCATGCAGTTTGTAATGTTGTAAATTAATTCTGTATCTATACAGCATGGAGTAAAACCTAGATATATGCTTCTTAGGGTTTGTATTCTGTAAAAAAAAAACAAAAAAACTTTCATGTGGAGTATTATTAACAAGATCAAGGCTGTTATCCTTTGTACTGTATGTACATAGTGCCTGATCTGCAAATACTTAAAAATCTTGGGGTGGTTGGTCATATTGGTCACAAAGATTATTGAATGACATGAACCCTCGTCTCTTGAATAAATCAAACCTACCCTTTTCCAATTTCCAAAGTGAGATCCAGTCTTAACTGGTACAATTTCTGGATTATTAACCAAGGTAGACAGGATAGGTAAAGAGTGATGGCACTTGAGGGCCCTCTTCATCTTAACCCAAGTGTCACATTCAGAATCAGCAGGCAGTCTTTTACAGCTGGTGGAAAATCTTTCAAACAACGGCCTAAAAGATTAACTGGGGCAATTGATTTACAGGGGTTTGATTCAATCCCATAGTGTTATGTACCCAGTCCAGGATGATATGAGCCTGAATTGCCCACCCGGGCATTACGGGCATTACCTCACATACGGGAGACTCCAGCAGCCACCTCTATCTTGGGATAGCTGGAGTGCATCCAATTTTAGCTCAGGTTTCCTCCCAGTCCATATAAAGTTAGACATAGCTTGCTTAATTTCCTTAATGTCCTTATTGGTTAGAGGAGTGAAGAGCATAGATGGTGGGTAGAGGATACGTGGGAGAGTGATCATTTTAATGAGATTTATCCTCCATAGAAATCACTAAGAGAGATGGGAAGTTCTAATAAATCAAACTGATTTGTGGTAATGCTGGGTATAGGCAAGTCATTGATAAAGAGACCTTCTTCCAGATGTTTGTCATCCACCTCGGATGTACAGAGCTTCTCATAAAATTTCTTAAAACAGTCATTGATTTCTCTATTTCCCACGCTCTTTCTCCACTTTCATTTTTTAAGAGATAGAACTATTTGGAGCATTCCTTGATCATTTTGCAAGCATACGATTTGGCTTTTTCCCCATTTCAAAGAGTCTAGCAAACAAGGTATCCCTTTCTGCTTTCTTTGTTAGCAAATAATTTAACAGTATTTGTGTATCTTTCAGATTTGAGAACATCCAATGAGAAAAAATAGTAGCTCATTTATAACTAGGCAGTATGAGCTGCGCTGGTCTTGAAGGTGAAGCTGGCGTCCCTAATCAAGTTCTTCAAAGCTGCATGGCACCAGATTTTAAAAAATGAACTTTCGACCTCCCTACCTTAGGTTTTTGAGAAATCTCTTCACTGGCGCCAGCAGAGACACTCGTATCCTCATAGCCATCTTTGTTTTGGTCAGTGTTAGCAGTGGCTGGGATGTTCTTTTTAACTTTCTGATTGATACACGGTGCCATAAGCCGCGTTTCCACCAAAATTACCCGGAACTTTTAGTCCCAGGAACTACTTTACCAGGAACTAAAAGGTTCCTTCAGCCCATGGTTGTCTGCGTTTCCACCGCGGTCTAAAGTCCCGCGAAGATTAGGCAAATTAGCCCGCTGACGTATGAAAAAGCGACGTTGTTGTCGGTCCATCTATCATATGATTTCTTCTGTAACCCCATACTACCACCGAAGTAGCCTACATTATTTTCTAATAACCGGGACAGCCCGGAGGGGTTTATTCCACTTATATACAACGGGTTACCAACAATGACTATATATGGTTACTTTTGTATTTATTGATTTTCATATATCCTCTCAAACACATTCATTATGTTTTTATGCGAACATTCGCTTTCATGTCTTGACATCCGAAGCGACAGAATGCATTCACATTTATATGTATAACTGGCAACAACAGCAGAAAACATGCACACGTTGTAAACAATTTGCTGTTTGATTGCTTTCTCGTCCTCAATTCCATATAGGCTAATCGCAAAATGACAAGAATAGAACGAAAACTCGGACTTGCGTGAAAATTTAAATTAGTAGTGGTACAGCCACCGTTTGCTTTCCTTCGAAGTTACTGCTAGCCGAGCAGCGAAGTGTGCCCTCCAGATGCGAACCATGCACCATAAATTCGTCCATAGTCTTCCTGGTCTTTTCGTGGAATTGAAAAAGTGGCAGTAAAATTGAGTAAAATTACGGCAGTCTGAAAAAGCTAAAGGGACGATTACTAGAATTAACCTGTTATTTTACCCTGACAAAAAGTGCGGAAGGTGATTTCCAGTTTGCTTGTACTGTATCACCAATGTTAATTACGCAGAACTACCGCATACCTCACATAACTGTATCAAATGTTTTGAGTCAATTACAACGGGCTAACAAAGAAAATCCGGTAGAAAATATTCAGCAACCGAATTAATCCGTTTGAATGTTTTGGTAGCCTACGTAATATGCTATCCCAGCACGAATGCTTAGCATTTTATAAAACGAATACTAAAGCAAGAAAAGAACAGAAGATCACACGTTATAATTCCAAGACGTTGGCAGGCTATAACCAAAACTAGGCTACTGCGCCGCATAACATACAAGTTTGATTTGAAGTTATTATAAAAATAAATTGGTTTGCGGCTGCATATTTTCAAACATGGCGGAAAATAAATACAAAAAAATACTGCGAGTACTCGACCAATCAGAAATGTTCAGTGCTGCAAGCTCCACCCAAAAGGTTCCTGTACTTTCGGAAAGTACTACCCCCCGAGCAGGAACCTTTTGGGAGGTAAAATAAAGCCCCAGGAACTAAATTTAGACCCTAGTTCCTGCGGTGGAAACGCACTGAGTTCCTCAAAAGGTTCCTAGTTCCGGGGTAAAGTTCCTGCGGTGGAAACGCGGCTATAGATTCTGCAGATTGTGCCCCAAAGTCCTTTAAAGACAAGATATTTATATAAAGATTTTTTTTTTTTTTAGTTTAAATCAGTATATTGGTATTTTCTTTTCAGTTTACACAACCAGGTAGCGACTCTACGATGTTAACATGAAAGATATTCATAGCCAAAGTGAAATTGAATCTACACTACATAGTCAAAAGTACGTGGACACCCAAACATCACGGCCATATGTGCTTGCTGAACATTTAATTCCAAAACCATGGGCACTAAACATGAAATTGGTCCCCCCTTTGCAGCTATAACAGCCTCCACTCTTCTGAGAAGGCTTTCCACTAGATTTTGGAACATGGTCCGATAAGGTAAAATACTGATTTTATACAGATGACGGTAAAACATGGGCAATGAGGGAGTGGTTCGTAGAGGAACAGGGAGTTTGTTTCACCTCTGGGGTGCTAGGGTGGAGAAGCTCCGTGGTAGGGACAAGCGAGAACCCTTTACCCGGCATTGCACAAGGTGATCTTAGACTTGTGTGCAGCTGCTCGGCCATGGAAACCCATTTCATGAAGCTCCCACTGAACAGTTCTTGTGCTCACAGAGGCAGTCTTTAACTCGGTAGTGAGTGTTACAACTGAGGACAGGCTGAGCTGTTGTTCCTCCTAGATGGGGGGGGCAGCTCTAGCAGAGCAGAAATTTTACAAAGTGATTGACAGGTCACATTGGATTGGGCACATTTAAATTCTAAGCTCTTCACTATGAGCCATTCTACTGCCAATGTTTGTCAATTGAGATTGCATGGCTGTATGCTTGTTTTTGTGCAGCTGTTAGCAATGGGTGTGGCTGAAGTAGCCGAACCCAATAATTAGAAGGGGTGTCCACATACTTTTGGCCATGTGATGTAAATTAAGCTATATTTCACGACAAAGTGTAGTAGTGGGTTTGTGCTATTATCTGAAAACTCACTACCTGTTGAATTATTGCACTTAGCTTGTACTTGTATTTGAAATATCCATTCATCTGATAGAAATTCATTTGTGAGGCCCAGCTGGTATTTATTTGTTGTTAAAAGAAACATCTCTTAAAATGGCACAGTGCTCTTCAGTAACTCAAACATTTATTGCTGCATCTGCAAATGTAAATTTGATGTTCACTGCAGTATGGTTTAGTTGTACAGCATCTGTTGGCTCTTCTCTATAGAGCACTTTCCACAGAATGTGCTATTGCACAGTTCATGGTGAACTGAAAACTTGTGTACCATTTTATCTGTAATGATTTTGTGAGCAGCTAGTTTTTTTAAACCACCAGTACTCAGGCAAAACACCAATTATTCAGACATTTCAGACTCAGCTCTCTCTCTGGAATCTTAGTTAGTCATGGGTGGTAAACAAGCATGAGGTGCTGGGTACAGAGTGACAATGTCAAAGTAGCTTCAACTGTTTGTGCCAAAACATTTTCTTGCCATAGGTCTTTCATAATTGCTTCATTATTAATTGTTTGATGGGATAACAATAGAAGATCTATTAATGAAACTGGGTGAGCTTAATGCCTCTGACCTTTGTGTTCATTTGGTGCAATTACCATGATTTTTCGGAAAGGGCATGCATGCAATGCATGACAATAACTATCCAAAAAGAGCAACCTCATTGAACAAAGCTTTCTGTGTCCCCAATTAGTTATTTTAATTAGATTTCAGAAAGTTGCTTGTTTCTCTGAAAGTTAATCTGTGTGGTAATAGATACATCACCAAACAATCTATCATTATTGTCATTATTGTGACACAACTTTGTAAGGGTAAATATACTTAGTTAATTTTGCTTTGCTGACATTTGTTAAGGTAACTTTTGAAATAAAGGGACTTCCTGTAATTACAATACACATTTCCTTTGTTATCCCCTCAGTGACCAGATTCTAAACTCTGTTGAGGATTTAAAGAATGGTATGTATAATGTACTTGTGTCTAATAATTATGTTACTGATTTGCATAAATATAAAGGTGCCCAACGACTATTATGTCCAATTTCATTAAATACTAAGTCAATCAAAGAAGGCTTACAAACCTGCCTTTGAATCCTTAGATTGTGAACAAACTATTCACTGTAAAAACTTGCTTTTGATTAACCTTACATTATTTGACTACCCACAGCATGCAATTATTTACTGTAAGATCATTTGTGTATTATGTGGGCTTTAGACTCAACTGGTCTTGGAGTTTTGTTCAATGGTTGGACATAGAGGTACACAGTGTAAATTCAACTCTTAATTGATGATATTTGGTCCCACTCTGGAATGAGGGACCAACTGTTATCTGTTAAGTGTTGAATTAACACTGTTAGTGTTGAATTAACACTTTACTGTTTAGATTACGTTCATACTAGTACTGAAGTTATTTGATAACATTTCATAATACACACATCACAAACTAAGGATACACATTTGACCCATTGTAACATGAGAAATTCATTGTAGATTTATTTAACATACTTATTTACGCATTAGTTATAATTATACATGTAAATTATCTTTGTGACACAGTGTAGGTATTTTGTAACATGTAATACAGTGGTTCATGATTCATGATAAATGCAAAGTATCCGTCAAAATTGCACACAAAATACCAATTCTTGAGCTTAGTGAAAGTCTGTTTAGGCCACTCCTTTTCTTGTTTAATCCTCTGTTTAAACAAACTTTACTCCAAGAGATGGGAATGCATGTGCCAGATGGTGTAGCAGCTAAATACTGTTTTAAACATAGCCAATGAAACAAATTATATTCCACAGAAAAATACTCCACATAATACCGTTAACATGAAAAAAACAACAGCAAACTATAGCTTGATTCACGAAACGGCAAAGCTCCTTTTGCCATCAGCTTCTATTAACACACACATACATTCTCTACAGTGAAAGAACCAAACCAGTTGTGTTTTCTCTCACGCTAAAATCAAATTATGACATGGCACCAAAATGACAATAGAATCCAGATTGGAACTCTCTTTCCAAAAAGTACCTCCATTAAATGTACTATATAAGTAGAGATGTTTAAGGTTACCGCAAGTGATGAAATGCTGATCAAAAGATTGAGGTGGCATGGCCTCAGAACTGAAGTTGGTCCCCCGGTGCTGCACTGTGGCTGCCCACTGCTCCTAAGTAGCTAGCATGGGTTAAATGCAGAGGACAAATTATCTCACGGGGTTATATATATATATATATATATATATATTAAATGCTCAATAGGTAAACAGCTTAGAACAACAGTTGATGATAATTAAGTGTTTGGAAAGAAACAAAAACCAGAAGAGGATTACCTCTTCTGTCCTATAATAAGATGTATTTATAATTAGAAGCTTTTTTTGTATTTTACTAAAATACTGCAAGCAAATTCCAGTTGGCAATTATGTTATGAATCCATGGTCAATATACACACCTTAACATATTTTGCATGATTGACAGCTACATGTTACAGAATGTGTGTGGGTTTTATTCTTGGCCCCAGACTGGAAGGTTTTTAGTAACTTGGTGGCAATTTATGGGTGTATAGATAATCTATAATCCACACAGGAATACATTTATATACTTAAAATGAAAATACCAATTTCAAGCAAAATCTGAAATGTGATAGTAGAAATAATAACTAAACAAGAGTATGCTTATTAATTACATTCCTTTGGCTTCTGAGCTTCAGTTAAGTGCCAAATTCAATGCAATCCCATGTTCTATTTTTTTGAATAAAATCACCAGCATTTATGATGTTTTATTTTAGCTAATATTTGCCTGTGGGTCCAAAGACTGCCTCTTAATCATTTCCCAGAATTTGTCTTCTTTTCCAGGGACAAATAACATTCAAGGTTTAAATTAAAAAAATAAATCAGAAGTATTTCTCTCCACAAAGGGAACTGAAACCCAGTCCAAACAGCACATTGGTCTTCACAGTTAATTTTCAACTCTTAAACACAGATAGAACAGGCTTCAATCAGCATTTTCCCATGACTTATGATAAAAATTCATGTTATTTTCATCAGATAACTTTGTAAGTTCAACAGTTACGAAAATGTCCTCACCAAAATGTTCTTGTTGAAGAACAAAAATACCTGCACTTTTTTTGGCTGGGCCGCAACAGCGGGGCCAGCCCTACAAACGTGAATGTCTGTGACTGACTGACTGTCTGACTGAGTGATGAAGTTACACCATTGGTCGGGCAGATCACGTGTGTTAGGTCCAGCCATATACTAGGTTTTGACCTGGTCTTGTTTTTTTTAAGGACATGTTGATTGAATTCTGGTCATAATGAGCCCTTCTTCAATCTGCCTAGGGCTCTGTTCCCTGCTAAGGATTGAATATAAGCCTTTACTAAAGTTCTTAGAATGCACTGTTGCTAATGTGCAATTTTATTTTTGCAAAAATACCACAGAGTGAATAATTGTATATGAGAGTTCAGTGCATCATTATGGGCCATACATGCCAAAATGATTGCCAAGTCAATGTAAAAGGTATATAATGTGATATCATTATACTGAAACATAAATTCACACCACAGCCATTGCCATTTGTTCAGTTCTCTTATTTGATCATTTAAAAGGTGACAAAATTGTTTTAAATCTGTCTTTATATAGTTACGTAAATATAATCATGTTGACAATTGTGTATATTTATATTTTTTATATGTTTTGGCTACACTAACCTCATTTTGACATTGGTATTCAAATGCTGCATGAGAAGTTATGCTGTGCCAGTTTTTTTTTATTGATTCTGTGTTTTGTGCACAATCCTTCATCTAGGAAGCAGTGTGCTGCAGATCCATTTCTCTTTTTTATTTGTATACCGTTTTTTACAGACACTCGCAAAAAAGCTTTGTGCAAAAACACGAAATGGAAATAATTATGCAAGACTGAGCATGAACCCACAAAGGTCAAGCAGGTATATAAAAATCTCTTCAGTAGAAAGAAAAAAACACCCAAACAATGACAATAAAGAAGTCGCCGGTGGTGATGAAATCTTGTGAGGAACCCAGATGTAGATGGGGAGCCCAGCCTTGGCTGACTGGTCCGTTGTCAGTCGGTAAAAATAGGGTAAATGATAAAAAAGAGGATAGAGTTTAATGGTGGATGCTCCTTCCTTCAAGTAGTTTGGATCATTCATAAATCAACAACGCTCTTAATATACCATATAAACTATGAGGGTTTTGAGAAACATTTTAAATATCAACAGTGTGCCACATTACAAAAAGAGGATTTTTAAAGAGGAATTCAGTGCTACAAGGGTTTTGGGAAAGGGCCCAAGACAGTTTGACTTGACTTTCAAAGATTTGTTGTCCTCCACCTTAAATCATACCCTTTTGTGTATTACAGTATAATCCCACATATATGTTCCCTGTACATCTGACATCCTGGATTATTTGATGTCATTTGGACATCAGTGCATTCTCCCTTCCATAGGATAACATCTTACAAGATATTTTAAAAAAATTAAAGGGAAACACTTCAATATTTATTAACATGATTCTTCAAAAACTATATGAAAAAGCATTTAAAAACCGAAAACCTTAATTACATTTTTGAGAGAAAAGCAAAAATAAATTCTCTTTTGGAGAGAGTAATGATTAGAGATGAGCTATCTCAGCTTTTCACCATAAAGGCCATACCCACTCTACTCTATTTGAATACACATATTTGATATTTAAGATATCTGCATGTTTATTTGAATTCAGTTATTCAACTTTTCACTTTTCAAACATACCTCAGGTCCCAACAGGATCAGCTATGTGGGATTATACTGCTATAGAAAATAAAACCCTACAATATTTACAAATTCAATAATATGCTATAATAGAACAATATGGTTTACACACAACCAGTACGCTGTGGGGAAAATCCACATTAAATATTTCACCTCATTGATAGGCACACACACGTGGTCTGCTCCTTCAGCCGATCAGTGCAATTTACAGATTTTGTGAACTGATGTGGTCCTGTTGACCAGACTTATATAATTCTGATTTACTATGGTATGTTTTGAAAGTGCTCCAAGTAAAAACAAAACAAACTAAAAAAAACAAAAAAAACAAAAAAAAAAACTACACATTGGTTTTCCTAAATTAACAGGAGGTATTCTATTCAAGTCAAGACCTACCAAGTTGACTTCTCAAATAGTTCCTTTGTATCCTATTATATATACAACACTGTCCTTTGAAGAAAGTTGTTGTCCCAAGTCAATGTTTCATTACAATCAGGTCATTCGAGGGACTGCCCAGGACGAACTCTAATTCTCCTTAAAGGAATGCAGTAAAAATCAAAAAGCAAGAGAAATCCTCTTCAAAGGCCATGAATCAGCAGGCAGAAATGTCCTTTTGCATGCCCATCAATGTTCAAGCCTTTTTGGGACTGGTCTGCTTTCCTGACATCTTAACTGGCTTACCCGGTGGCTCTGGTCCCACCACACATATGGTTCTGTAAATACACAGAACACAGAGGCCTGTGAGGTCTTTATTCTGTACAGAATAGGACGGCGAGTTTCTCTGCTCCTGTTTCGGCGACTCCAACTGACTGTCGGGGTGGGGGAGTTGGGCGTTCTGTTCTCACACCGCCGTGGATTGTTTGATGCTGTGGAAGCTGACCCGGGTGGGTGAGGTGGGTATCGACATGGCACGGGCCACCCTGGCCCGGATGGAATGCTTGTCCTGCCAGCGGTGCCAGCGCTTCCTGACCGCAGACCGAACCTGCGAGTCAGAAGGACACGAGGCTCAGCGTGGCGGTCAAAAAGTCACTGTGAGCGTATCACAAACAATACGGTCTGGACCTTTCATTTCAGAGATTACTATGGGAAAAACATCTTTGCTAAATTGCTTTTTTAGCTGAGAACACTTAATGTTTGATTACTGTCCTATGGGTCTATGTGGAAAAAAAGGTCTTATTAGAACAGCTCCATAGACATATCGAGATTAGAGAGAAATGCAGGAATCGGATGATTTGTGTCTGCACACTACTGTGCTGTAGGGTACAAAAATACTGTTTCACCACATCTCAACTTTAACTTTTGTTACTAAACCATTTGTATGAGAGTATCTAGCATTTGTTTTGTTCACACTGGTTGAGGAAATTCACAAAACATGCGCATTTATATATAAACAAGTTTGAAAATTAGGTTATTTCAATCGTTTCTATAAAACATTGGCAGCTCTGCAGATAGTTTCCTGTGTTATGTAAAGCACTAGTGTATTGACCGTGTTGGTTAATATACAATTAGCCAAAGCCTCAAGGGTTTCAGTTGCCATGGATTTTTCTGCTTCATTGCGCAAGGAAGACTCCCCTGGCTGAGCAGGTACCTGTGGACTGACTATGTGCTTCATGGAATAAGCGCAATGCTTTAGCACAATGGCTGTACAGCAAAAAGAAACAGCTACTGGCTGAATGGCACTTTTAAGGACACAAACTAACCTGCCACCTTTGTAAATTTAAACAGGATGCTACTGTGGCAGGACATGCTTATAATTTAGACTGGAGACTCCAAAATTGGGTAAACGTAAAATTGGGGTAATTGGTGTAAATGCACGTTGTATCGAATCTGTGGTGGGTTGAAATGACCATAATTTGTCAGAAATTAAAGAATTAAATGCTTTTATGGTTTTTCTTGACACTAAAAATCACAGCTCAGTTATATTTCATATTCTTAACTGCTGAAGAAAGGAATTCTCTGTTGTGACCTTTCTATTCTCTTATCTATTCTGACCAATATAATCAATAGTGGTAAATGAAATGTTTTAAGAAAGAGCAATGTATTCATTACATCAAAGGAATGATGTGGAATGAAATGTTTGTGACATACTGTGAAATAAGCATTCATTAATGTCTTCAGATAAGCGTACGGGCACTGCATGGGAGCAAGAGACTTGGATTAATTGTAAAAAAGATCATGAGGTAAGATCAAGAGGTAGTATCGAAGCCAAGCCAAGTTTAGTCATGAAAACTAGCTTTGTTGTGAGAGTTAAAGAAGGTATTAGCTACAAATTACAGAATATCAGCAACAACAGAAGCATCATTTTGTAAATAAATTAAATGAAAGCTCTGGGGAGTTTTCAATGACAGCCTGTAAACACATACCTGTGAAGACACACTGTATGCCTGGAAAGGCTCAAAGGCTTTCACTGAGTTCAGGTCACTAAACTGAAATCAAATCCTCTGGGTAATATGAAAGATATGTTCCTACAACACATATCAGTCAAGTGGATGTGTAAAAGTAAATGACAAATTAATTTTCAATTATGTGGACGCTCTGTGAAGGAATCAGGTCACCTCAGGAAAGGGGTATATTACCTATTTCTGTGGCTCATTACATTCATTTGGCAGACGCTTTTATCCAAAGTGACGTACAAAAAAAGTGCATTTCATGGTCGTAGACAACTGCTGAACACGGGTTCAGTAAGGTACAATACTTATTTTGTACAGCTATTTCTAGCCGAGAACAGTGAACACTATTCTGGCCTAACATCTGCAATAGCATAGCCCTTGTTTTGGCAAAACTCCGTGGAACTATAGCTGTTGAGGACTGAAAGCCTTTGAATTGCTATCAGTCCTGTTCCATTATTCTATCTGGACAAAGCCTAGCAGTTGAACTACATATTGGAGAACCAATGAATAAAAACAAGACATTGTGCCTAACATTTGAGATTAATCCTGGGTTTGTTTTGCAAAGTGGATCTCGACTAAGCCCAGGATCCATTTGGTTTAGAGAGTGTGCACTCAGGCATTTAATTCGGTAGTCTGGCAGACTGTAAAAAGCTCAGATGCTGCCCTGCACCCCGAGAAAGAGTCAAGCAGGGTAACAGGGTATTCCTTTGGGTCTCAAGACTATACGAGGACATAGACATCTTGATGAAATAGTCAGTCCCCCCATATGAACCCCGCCTGCATATGCCCGAATAAGGATGGATAACCAGGCAGCAAGGAAATGAATAAGCATGTATAAATGGATGAATTAATGAATTAATGAATGAATAAGCATGTATGAATGGATGAACGAATGAATAAGCATGTATGAATGAATGAATGAATGAATGAATAAATAAGCATTTATGAATGGATGAATGGATGAATGAGTATGAATGAGTGAATGTTTTCCCTCCACACAGGAGGTCGGAACTGAATAAGTGGCCTGATTTATGGCCATTCCGCTGAGCAGCCACCCCCCACCATTACCAAGCTCATTACTCTCAAAGATGATGATGAAAGCGGCAAATTGATTGGAAAAAAAAAAAGATTTTTAATCATTTCTCTTGAAATGAAAGAGAATCCTTAATGAGACGCTAGACATGTTTAATTGGGTGGAGGTGGAAAACCAGTGAATGGCAATTCTATTGAAATTCAGTGTAAGTGCTCCTCTTGATTCCAGTGACATTTTCTGTCCAGTTGGATTAAGAAGCTTTGCTATTATGAGTGTATCAACAAAAATTGTGTGAAACACATAAATTAAGAATCTTATGAGGACATAAAGCCATGACGACATAAAGCTGAGCCAGCTGAGAAAGGCACTTATACCAAGAAAATACACAAAAACTTGAAAACAGACCAGAGGAGAACAATATCAGAAACAGCTCTCATTTGCTTTAGGGGATAAAAGCCGCAACAACTTCTTTACTTTAACAAGTTCTTTACTCTTTGCCTTTGACAGACATTTGTATTGTCAACAAACTTTATAATTATCATAGCTTGCCGTTAGCCCTGCCTGTGTCATTCTGCTTGCTGATATTCTGAACCAAGAGACATTGCTTCCTGTCAAATGGTACTGAACAAAACATTTACACACACGCTTTGGTTGATATTGGTTTGCTGGCTCATTAAAATGAGATGCAGCAATAGATCAATGTAGTGGGGAGATTCCAGGCCTGTGCTCTTGAGGGAAATTACTGCAGTCATGTGAAAGGCGATTGACCCAACAATCTGCTTTTATTTGAGTGTTGGAGTGCTTTCCCAGAATTAAAAAAAAATGTTCTCTTGGCCCAGAAATACCTGTTAGATTTAGCTCCATCCATTAATATTTAATGACAGGACGCTTTTTTTAACGTATATTGACAGAAAAATGGAGCAGGGAAGGGCAGCTCAGTGTGATCCCATTGATTCCTCCCATTCACAAGTGTCAGTCAGCCACCTGAAAAGATCATCCAGCCATATGGCCTGAAGGTGGCAGTAGGGAGAAGGCCTGGGAGAGAACATTAAGAAAAGGCCTTGGAAATCACTGAATGAGAGGTGGTGAATCAATAGAGGATATGAATCTGCTTACCTCACTGTTCAGGAAGCAATAAAACACTGACACAAAGAAGCCCTGAGAAGGAGGGAGAGAGAAAAACAATATTAAAGGAGAGATTTACAGGGTCACCTAAAAAACGTGGGAGCGGAGGAAATTACTTTTCAGTCATTCTTTTTTCCTTCCAAAAGCTAACTGAGGAATTTGATCACTTGTTGACATCAAAACCGCCAGAAATATTCTGATTCATAAATCTGTACCCACAAACTCGTAAAGCTCTTCTATGCTGCTAAGGCACTGTTTGTGCTTGTAAAATTAATTGCATGCTCCTGAATTGGATAAAAAAAAAAATTATGATACTTCAAACACTGCTATTATATACTCTTTCACAAATCTCACTGTACAAAACCATTTCCCCAACTTTTTTTTTCTAAATATAGTGTTGTATGGTTGTAGAACAGTTTTGCAGTGGGAGATCTGTAATAAGATATTCCCTGTGTTTGGAATGTCAAAAATTATTTTACCACTGCTTTGATGCCATACACTTATTTCTGTTTGATGAATGCTTTATTACAGCATGCCAATTAAGGCTTCCACTTAAAACAGGCCCTGTTTAACACATGATATTAATAAACATGCACTGTTCTGTGGCAAATGTAAAATTACAAATAGATTCACTTATACTTGTGAGAGCTGGAGTCGGACACAGACGGGTGTCTTACACCATTGATAGCATTTACTCACCTGAAATGACTCCAAAAATGAATTAAAATATATGAATACAATCTGTGAGACTTCATCCTCTCCGGGGTTGACAAAGAACAACATATACGTGATTCCAAGAAGGGGAAGTAGGACCAGGGTGGCCTTCACAGCTTTCCTGTATAGGAGGATAGGAGGCCTTTTTTACATGTTCATTAGTGAGATTTTTCACACCACATAACACTCTGGGAATGTTGAGCACACTCAAAGATCTTCAACCTAAACAGAAAACTTTTCACAAAAGATAAAAATCAATGTTGCTGATCTACCATCTACACCATCAGTGGTGTGTGTAAATCAGTCTCGCTTAATCCTTGACAGCAACCTGTCCCACACCTGTGTACAAAGTTCCACAGGCACTCTTAAATCACTAGAGCTTTGTGTCATCTGCTAAAAATGCCTGGCAGGTCAGGCTTCGGTCAGGAATAACAGCTAACACTGTACAACAAAGCCAGCTGAAACTTGCTCACCCTTCTAACTAAACAACCTTTCAGTCTTAAGTTCTACTGAATAATAGTGGGTACACTGAAATAAACACGGTAAAAGGGCAAATATAAATCCTCTACATGTAATAGAATTGTTATTATTTTTCATTCATTTTTAAATGCTCATTCAATAGTGCGAGCAAATCAGTTCTGTGAGAAATTTCCTTTTTTACTATACAGCAGGACACTGAATCAAAAGGCATTGGAACTCCAGAAATAAATCTTAGAAACTGAAATCACAAAGCCTATAAAAACCACTGCATGAGCTAGTAGGCTGTTTTTGCAGGTGTTTCAAGGACTACCCTCCAACAAGCCTTACTGTCAACTGATACATCCTTAATATTATATTCTCTTGCCAGCATTTTCTCTCAAAAATATATGATATTGATTTTTTTAACATACCAATTAGTTAGTCATAGAACAAATTGATTTTGGTCCTTAATTTCAACTAACAAATTTTACTGGCTTTTCCCAGTTCATTGTTCTGTTCTGAAATTCAGGATGTAGCTATTCACTATTTGGATGAACAGAATTAATGTTTGTTTTAGTGCATACATTATATTGTCAGGAATGTGTCTGCTTTTACAAAATATAAAAACACAAGGGTTGCATCTTTGTGTCAATCATACGGTACATCTGTAAACCTTGCCTTAAGTTGTGATACAATTCTGCAATTATAATTTAAATGTCAGATATTGAACAAAAAGGCAAAAATGCCAGCTCTCGAAATGCATGCAGTCTGGCCAGAAGTAATCCCCCAGCTTTCTCCCACAGTCTCCTCACCTGTATTGTATGGTCTCAGAAGTGGTAGAGGCTCTGAGCTTCGTCATAAGAATTCTGACGATGTTGAAGAGGAAAATAAAATTTATCTGCAGGCAAATCAGAAACATTGTTTCCATGAATATATAGTTGGTTTTTTCAGTGTTTCATTTTTCACTTTGTAAGGGAAATTAGCAGGTATTGTTTGATGTCTTGAAGCAAGGGCGTAATTTTATTTTGAATATTAGGAAGGTTGAAATGTACAGACCCCAAGAACTGCAACCCTGTAGGGTTGCCCAACCCAGAATAATTTTTTTTTTAAAGAACAGCTGTGAAATTATAATTTCTAGTGAATTCTAAGGGGAAAATATTACTGATTACTGATCAGCAAGACTGGGTGTCATGGAAAATATTGGATGAAATTGTGGAGCAGTCACAGCAACGTTGTCAAAAATCACAGAAAACTGAGAAAATGCAAGTTTTTTAAAGTTTTTTTTTTTTTAAGAAAACATGAATTTTCTAAATTCATTAATAAATCTCATGCGCAGCAGTGGGATACAATTGAAATAACATACGCGATTATAGCAACAGTAACAAGTGCTTGAAGTTGTACTCAAAATTCATTGCTTGGAAGTTTAACACAAGACATCCACACAAGTTGGCTGACACTGTGTTTTCCTGAGAGCTTTGGTTTGGAGCAATCTATATAAAAGCACCGCAATACCCTGCGAGCTGTCAATATGATACTACATATTTCATCTATTGTAAAAAAAACTTAACAGAAAGCTTTGATTGATTTGAATCGTCGAAAACCAGGCTGAATCAGCTGTATTTACAAACTACTTGATTTAACTGAGAGAATTATGCCCCAAGGCTGAAAATGCATATTAACTTACAATTGGGTCTGGGGCATCATCGCTCAGGAACAATTTTGACAACTAATGATCTTCTGAAAATTTGAAAAACATGAGAAATGTGCAGTTTTTTGTATAAAACATTTATAGACCTATTACACTTGTGTTTCCATTGAATACCATGTTTTAATGTGTCAGAACAGGCACATTAGGAAGACAATGAACAATAGTCATAAATGAGGCCTATGTGTGGCACAAAACATTCCTGTTTAAGACAGTGGAGTCTGAATGAATCTGTTTCATTCTGCCCATTAGAATTTGGGATGGGAAATTTGGCAGGTCATCTAAACTTTTTACATTTCTCTATTTAGATTGTGTACACACACGTGTGCATGCACACACACACACACACAGACACACACACACCACACCACACCCCTTCCCAGTACTCTTAAATAGTTTCCTCTCTGATCTAAAAGGACATGAAAGGTAAAAGTATGGTACCAACTATCTAATTGGTTTTAACTCATAGGGCAGGGAGTATTGTGAACTTAAAATAACCCAGAACACACAATGTGCTGTAGAAGTAAAACCAGCTTTTGAGACAACCAGCCATATGCACTAAAAAAATTGTTTTTGAAAAGCAACAATTCTGAGAAAATGGTACACTTCGTATTTCCAAGCCTTTGTGTCTTATCACTTCACTTCCTCTCATCACCTCACTTCTTCTGACCTCATCTCTGGATTTCTGATCTTAATAACTGTAAAATAATAGATAAAATAATGTTAATGTTACTAGTTGGCTAGCTAGGTTAGCTAGAATAAAATAAACTTTCCAACTGGTTAGCTAATGTTAGTTCGCTAGCTAGTGGTGTTAGCCAGCTATCGAGTGTGAGTAGGTCACCTACAGAGTATGGCAAATTAGCTAGGTTCTACGGCTTGCAGCATCATCCGAAATCATCCAAAAACTATAATTTCAGCAAACCTAGTTGCTAGCTAACTTACTCCAATAATCTCAGGACACAGTCTCACAATCACACACACACAGAAAAATACAGCTGTGTGCTAGGACAGACTGGTGCCAGTATCCCAGAAAAGCAACAGCCTTTGAGTGCACAGGGAGAGGCTTGCATTCCTACTGGCTGGGTACAACAAACGCAATGTTGCGCATACGTCAGCTTTTGAAATGAATAGAAATTCAGAGCCTGAATTACTATTCATTTCAAGTTCACAAGTTGACAAATGGAGCCAATTTGAAACGGAACAGCGTCCACTCTTGATATTTACTGTCCAGACTCCATCCCCCCGCTACCTCCTGTGGAAGTATGTTTCTCCTTCATTCTTTTAATGTTTTTACATTTCTTCTTATTAAAGATTGTATTGATCAAGAATATATTTAAATGTATGTGATTATGGGATGATCACTGAAGAACAGTAGGTATTCTGTGTTATGTATAAGAATCTGTAACTAAGGAAAGACAGTGGCCTCCTTGTACACTGATGCATACTACCTAGAGAATCTTTGAACCCCAGTTTCAGGAGGAAAAATGTAAACATTTACATTTTGTAAGTAACTTCTGTTGGGAAACAATCTTGTGCAGAAGAGAAGAGAAAGGATACTGACCTAGAAAGAACTGATTTGCTATATCTAGTAAATGTATAGATTATATTCTATTAAAATGAATGAATGAAAATCAAAGTAATCACAGCAACGGTAATGATATAAACATAGTTTGTTAGAACATGGTGGTGTGTATATGAGTCAATATTTCATTTGGATTACAGCGTGTAGTGAATGCATTGAAAGTGCATGTACTTTGGAACTGGAAGATTGAACAATTGTTAATCATGAGGACAAATACTTGTTATTCAAGTCATGCATATACATTCCTCTGTAAGTGTGTGTAGTGAAATATCTGTCATTGAAAGAAATTGAAGATTATAATAATTGTTATTGATATAAGACTAGCTATTATTTTAAAGGGAAGATACATCAGGGTAGGAGGAGATCTGGTTGTATAAAAAGGATGTAAAACATAATGCGAGGAAGCTCTCTGTGTCTTTATGGTACTGGAGACCTCCCATAGGCCTACGTACATAAAAATAATTATTGATTGAAGAGAATAAAAAGATTATTAGAAGAAATCATAATTTCTTGTCTTTATTCTTATATCGCCGACTCACCCACCGAACCTAAGAAGAGGTTTTCCTCCACACCCCCCATTTCCAGCCCGGGGTACATGAACTGTTGCAATGGCAGTTAGAAGAATAGCTACAAAAGATTTATTCAAATGCTCATGGACCACTTCAACAAAAGACTAGATGTGGTCCTAAAGGAAGTCTGTGTCCTCAAATTAAGTTTACAGTACACCCAGGATGATGTTGATGATTTGAAATAACTCTGATAACGTATTAATCAAATGCAAAGAGCTGAGCAATGATATCACAACAATAAGCTCAGCACAATGAATGGGAAAGCTGATTACAGTACTTCAAATAGCCAAATCAATTGGATCTTTGAAGGAATTCCAAATACAGGCCAAGTAGACTGTCTCGGAGAAAAGATAAGAAAAATCATCTCAGAAAACTTGATCAATGGCAGGTAGTACTGGAGCGGAACCACCAATCTGGGACACCACCTGGCAAAGGAGAAAACCCATGGCCAATTTTGGTTATGTTTCTCAGCAAGGATAAGCTTGCTGTGCTTGAGAAAGTGAAGAACCTTAAAGGTACAGACATCTTTACTAATGGGGACTAATTACTAATTCTGATATTGTTCAGCAGTAATGCAAAGAATTGACGAAAGAGGCCAGAAAAACATTTAAACATTTTGGGTGTGGTTTCTAAATAGGCCTAACTGGGTTTCTACCATACCTGCATATGTATTTTTTTTTCTTTTCTAATTTTATTTTTAACTGGGCAAATAAATAAATAAATACATAAATAAATAAATAAAACATTCAAAAATGTCAACAGGTAGTTTCCAGCTGCTTGGAAAAGCCCGTGAGTGAATTACATTAATTATCTGAGGCATTTAAATCAATGAATTCCATCCAACATGGAAGGAAAGATTCCTTTACTTGAACAGACCATTGTTACCAATAGAACGTGCCCAAAGTGCAGGACCATAATAAAACATGGTTACCGTGGGTCTGTTTGTTTTGGTACAACACATTGTACAAAAACGAGGTTTGAGTTTTTGATGAGTGCCTGTTGTTAACCGTAGTCGGGGAAGGAGCGTTTGGCATCAACACTGTTGACCAAGGCCGTCAAACATCTGATAGCAACAGCTGACAAGGACCAGAATCCTGATCCCAGCACATTCCAGAATCTGTATCCATCGGCGCACTTTATTTCTCCCAGTATTTTAGCAATAGCCTGTCGTTAAAATGCATAGTAGCACCATAGGCTACGTTAAGGTTGAACGCTACCATCCGAAACTGCTGAAAAATCACAGAGAGCAAAAACAGAGGGAATCGCGGAAACGGCAAAAAAATGGAACCCATGAGACCTGGGACTTCCATAACAAAACACTCAGCTTTACTGATCAGTATATCTCAGTCATAAAATCCTCATCTTTATAATATGAAACTATTTTTCTCATTATCATGGTATATCATTGGGTGTTTATTTGGCCTGTTTGGTAATATTTTGGCAGGGTAGTAACCTCCCTTTTCCCCCCGTAAATTGCGCCCTCGTCTTGAAGAATCAGCAAACAGTGTTTGATGTTGTCAAAATGGACATGCTTAGAATTTGAGATTTATTTTTTGCTGTGAAGAATCTATGAAATCTAAATCACAATTAATATTCATCTATAAGAATAGAAAAAAAAAAAAAAAAAACTTATAGATATTAACCCTTCTATTGATTTCTCAGAGAAAAGAATACTCATACTAAATACTATATGTTTAGAAATAACATATTTACGACAAAAATACATTTTATTATTTTTCCTGTTAATAATAAGTATGTACACATCGTTATCTCATGGCTTAAGGAGCACTTTAAATGTAAGAAGTTAATGTACAGAGTATTTAAAACATTGCTTTATAAATTGTCAGTGGGTGCAATCCACAAGGTATTTAAAACTGCTTTAAATGTCTATGGATGTATTCCTATATATCTATGTTCATCACTATAATAGTATATACATGAAACCAACAAAAATTAGTATTTCAGAAAATAGAAATACATAGGCTCTATAACAGACTATGACATGAGAAATTGATTCTTTAGCCTCCTGAATGGGTCCATATCATTGATGACCTCACTATTGAATATAACTGTACACACATTGTTTATGCAATCAACATGTAATTACTGGCTTGCGAAAAATGTTGGGGTGTTTATGGATTGAGTGAAGAAAATATGAAGGCTAAAATGTAAACTTTCACAAAAATAATTAGATTAACTTTCTTACCAGTAATACCAGAATCATGGGACCTTGATAGATGTAGTCTGTATATACTCCTGCTCTCTTGCCAAACCAGCATCTGATATTTTAGACAAGCATAGTCAGTCAAATTTATTTATGAGAACAAGTTATACTTTTTAAGGGGTAAGAAATACAATTTTTACATATCAGAATAAACTTTTGCCAATTGAATATTGGGAAAAGTACAAGATATTTTTATATTATTTTTTTTGAATTATTTTTTGGTAGATAAGGTAAGCAAATTAGGTACTATATGATTAATTTGGGCATTATGTGAATCACTTTATGGACTCAGTGAATCAAGTTTCTTGTTTTCATGTGATAAATAACTAGATGGTAATGTACAGAGCCATTTGGCAAAATATTATTTTTTGTTACATACAATTTGAAATGAAAATGACCAAATATATCTAAAAATCTTCTGTACATTAAAAGCTTAATTTATGAAGCTGAATGTGAAATAGTGAGGCTGTATCTATTTTTAAACTTGGCATATGGAGAATATATCATTTTGAAAAACTGGCAGTTAGATAATTTTGTGCTTTGTGTAGATGGTCTGGTGGTAAATAATCATAAAATAACTACTTATGGTTATTTTGCACATTTTATTAAACTAGGGTAGTAATAGAAACACAATATGAGAAACTCATTGAACCCAAAACACCCGATTCACCTGTGGTACCTTGCCTTAAAGGGTATTAACAAGCTTATCTCATCCAAAAAATGTTCTGCCTTTGTGAAAAAGAGTGAGAAATGCATCCAGCAGTTTTGTTATGTAAGATAAGAGTTGTTCTGTGAGTTACAAGGCTCCAGTTTTCCTGATTCAATAGCCCCTGTTCTCTGATCTAAACAATTACAATTACATCAAACACTTGGAGCAGTGGTGCCTAATCATGTGCCAAGGAGAGCGGAGAGTATGCAGGTTTCATTCCAACCAATCACATCTGCTGATTTCACTAATTAACGCAACTACAACCAGAGAGAAGGGAACTAATTAGTGAAATCAGCAGGTGAATGATTGACTAGAATGAAAACCTGCATACACTCAGCCTTCCATGGCACATGATTGGTCTCCACTGACTTAGTGTTTCTTTTTTGGGTCACTAAGTAAGTTGCAGGGGTTCAGTCAGTTTGTACATTTTACATGGTAAGTGAACACCAGAGAATAATTGCTAAAGAGAAGAACAATTACAATCATATAAGTGCCACCATACAGATGTATGCCTCAAGATCTGCAAGATTTGTTTTGCTTAATTGAGTGCCATGACCTAAAATTCCTTCCCAGCTCTTCCAGTGCCTCAAAAAAATCTATTACTCAGCAACTCCAAGTAAGGCTTACTATACCAGTGTCATATCCCTGTGTCTGTCAACACTGTGATATAATTCATGATAAATAAAAGGAAAGTATCTGATTATATAATGCAACTTTTTGTAAGATGTTGCCTCTTTAAAAACTGAATAGCACTCGAATATTTCAATGAAATGCTTGCATTCGTGCTTCACTGATAGTATGCTTTAAAACAGCCAATTGTTTATGCTACTCTTAGTGTCATATCCATTCAGTTCAATGGTCAGTCTGTTAATCTGAGGTGCATCTCTTAGAGGTCCTAATTTTAATGATTTAATTGTACACCGCAAGAAGATCATTTTCAGGAACACTTCATGTAACTAACGTTACACAGCAGTGTGCCAACCGGGAGTGCCAAACGTCACTAATCCCAGTCACACACTGCCCAGGCCCTCAATACAGCTCCATTTCCACACCCAGCTACAGTAATAAATAAAATTCTTACTGGACATCATTGTGGGACGTAATATGCTCACATCATATTTTGAAATACATGTTTTAATGTCCTTTGAGGAAAGTCTAATGGACAGTTGGAAAGGCACAGCCAGTTGCATTAGAGGTCCTGATCAGTAAGGTATATGCAAAATGAATGTACAGTGCATGGGCAGGAATTACCATCTATCCTAAACTATATGGTCACCTCCTGAGGCCTCGGATCTCAGCAGTGCTCAGCTGTTCAGTGTAGCATGAAATATCTATTCTTTATTTTGATGGCCAATCATCACAGATTAGCTTTACAAGCAGAGGCTTATGTTTTCTTTTCAATAATTGCATCAATCCTGGATTGACAACAGTTCAAAATGTCTTTTCGAACAGAGATATTGAAAATAGTGGCTGGATGATGCAATAGGATTTCCAACCACCTGTTGCACTGTAATAAGCTCTGGGCTAATTTGAAATTGATTGTTTAATGGTCTGGCAGAGAATGCAATTATGTAAATAATTGAAACTAATGAACAACATCCATCTCTCTAATGTCAATAGTTATGAGCCAAGCCAACGGCAGGCCATCTTTAAGAGGTCTCCGAACAGAAATAGCATCATCTGTGAAATTCTGAAATACGGTTTCAAACTTACTTTTCATTGTCATAATACAGCTTTCCAATAGCCCAGGCAACAATGATTGGAAAAGGGATGCCTGTAAAAACAAATTCATATTTAACTTTTTTTTAAAAGTCATTTTCAGAAATACTTTAAATGATGGTACATTTTGAAAGAATAAATTTAATTTGTCCTTTACATCACTCAAGCACCATGATAATATTCTGTTGATGAAAGATGCAAATGTTATTTTCATAACTTGTTTATGAGGAATATCAATCAATATCAATATCAATTGATGAATGCTTGCTGTAGCTGTCAAAATCTATCAATACATTCTGTGTGTTATGAAAGTCAACTGAAAACTTGAATGATTATCCAGGCTAATCCTGAACACTGCTCATACCACACATTTTCTGAATAGGGACATAATAAAGCATTATGGTTTTTAACTGAAATCGTGTGATTCTACATTGTCCTTGCCACCATGTATGTTTTCCTTATGCGTCTCATCTGATTAATACCGGAAAGCTGAATGGAAGTTTGAATTCAGCCGAGTGGCTCTGACACTGTCTCCTCACAGTCCTCATCCTCTGATCCTCCGTCAACATTCAGTTTAAGCCATCCGCAAGCCCACAGCATATGAAATGGGACTGGAGCCATCTACTCACACCACCCGATGCAGATGAACATCCACTTGCGCAGTTTGTCCGTGGAGTACGTCAGCACAATGGCGGTGTGCAGGTAGCAGCCCTCTCCGAACATCCAGAAGAAGTTAGTCACGTGGAAATAATTGTACGCTGCAGTGACCAGCCGACACCAGATCTTGGGGAAAGAGGGAAAACCACGCGACACACAGCAAACAATACAATGCATTACTTGAGAATATGCAGCGGTGCCCTAAGACGGACAAAGCCCACCAGGTCCGATCGAGCGGCCATTTCACATGGAGATTCAATGAAGGCATAATAGACCGTGTATTTGAAGGACACTGCTTGCAATTGAAACATGGAAATAAAATATTACCATGGCATTCAGGGCAGGTAGTGGTGTGGATTGTAACTGAGTAGTGCCTCTATGGAAAGAAAAGGAAGTACTGTAGTGTAAAGTATGTACTGTATTGCTTTTTAATAATACAGTTGAATCACCTAATCTGGTTTCTTGGTTTAAAAAAGGTTGATGATTTCAAGGTGAAACAAACCTGAATTCATTTTTAAACGTGTAGAATATAGTTGTTTATCTTTACATTGTGCCCTTTCGAGACATGTATAGTGATCAAATACACAAACATCCTCTGGCTGAGATATGATGATGCTTTAACTACACCATAATGTGTTCATATTAAAAGATCATTTAGAATTATAAGCGCTACATTTTTACACCTTTATCCAGGTCCCAGAAATAAGCTCACATGGGCATATGCCTAACATACTGTAGGAAGATGCTAAAAACAGTACTTGCTTTTTTACATTATAAAACAGCAAGCTACTACTTCTCTTGCAGTCAGATTGAATTACACTGACTTCATGTTGATTCTCATGCAATTCAGCTTATCGGAATTGAGAAGATCAAGCCATTCATGTTTTTATGTTCTCTGATATTTTATTGATGGATAGTTTCAGAGCAGTAAGTAATAGCTTTTTCCTCAGGCATTCCATTTTGTAAATTGAAGAGGCTGGCTTTGACACAGCGAGCAAAGTGCTTCATAGGCCAGAATACCGTTGCATACTAGATGAGTTCTGTGTATTTTGAAATGGTGATACGTTGCAATGTGGGAGGCTGGCCCACTATAAGCCCAGAGGACAAAGTTGTAAAGCGCTTTTATTGGGCTCTGAGTCTGGACCATCTGAATGCGTTTCACCACGTGGCACAAGAATTAGGGCAAGCCCAGGGACCACACAAGCCAGGGGCTCTGCTCATCCTATTTATTTATTTATCACCAGGCTTCACCACACTCAAATCTGTCGCCAAAACATAACTCACTTTTATCACTGTAACATCCTGCTGTGCAGCCCTGGCGTAGCCTGAGATAAGAGAAGTATAGCAGCACAGCTCGGTTTAACACAGGGACTGAGGAGTGAAAATTAATGTGGCCATAAATGTCATCCCCAATCTTCGTTACACCAATCTGAACCGGCTTCGTCCCCTGCCAACACTGCTTGTGATCCTCCCACCTCCGTTTATACTGTTGGACTCCAAAAATAAACCTTTTTCACTCATATTGTTTTTGGGGGGGTGGGGGTTTGAAGCTAAAGTCGAATGTGGTCAAGGTTTTTGAGGACAATTCGGCAGTTTGAAGACATAACTGGAGATGGGAGGATGTGATAGGGCTGTTTGGTTAAGGTTGGATGGAGCACAAGCTCTCTCGCCAGGGAAATAAGTGCCGCTCAATGGAAAATGAGATAACGTGATTGTTGTCATTCATCTCACTGAGGTAGGAAAAGCTGTGTACTTTGTGCGTGATTGTAAATCAGTGCAGACAGAAGAGTCAAATGAGCTGCTTAATGGTTCAGGAGGGGAGCTTTGTGTGCTGAACAGGGACAGATTCTCTTAAAGGTTCACAAACTACATCTGGTCCCTGTCCTACTCATGTGAAAAATAGGCTTAAACCAACAGCCATTATGAGATGAAAGTTAAGTGGTGAAATGCTCAACAGCAGAGTAAGATTCACCTTTTGAATTATAGCTCCTAAATGGATGTATTTTGTCCAGCAATACTTGAATATGCAGTGTTTCATAATTATGTGAACATAACAGTTTTATCTTTTATCAGTAACAAAAAACTCCAGCTCCACACTTGCCTACTGAACTGCGTCATATGTAAAGAAAATGTCCAGCATTTAAAGGCCAGCAAGCTATTAAAGCTATGGAAACTACAGTACCAATTCAACCAACCAACATTTTTGTACTTATTTTTCTTCTGATAATGGCTCCATAATTAACACTTCAATCCTGATCAGGCTTTTTGTATTCATTTTAGGTAACCAGCCAACTACCCACTAGGTAAAACAGTGAGCTGGTTTGTTAATGCAGCTGTGCTTATATGAAAATATACTGTATGTGTTTGAGGTAGTGCTAATATGTGTACATCTAGCTACTGCTTTAGCTTTGCCAAATTAATGTCTGTTTCCTTCATTTCCAATAAAACAACGGTAGCTTATTCTGACCCATTTTTACCCCCAATTAAAAAAAAAAAATCCCCTGAATTTATAATGCACAGTTTCATTTGCAGGCACCAGTATTCTGCCAGCCACTGCTGCTTTTTACACTGCAGTCCACCAGCTGATCAGCAGTGTCAGTCTGTTTTATGGAACAATTCATATGCGTAGCCAGCTTTTGTATTTTGGTATCACTGTAATTTTCAATAAAAAATATCACATTTTTTTTAGAACAAAGAAAACATTTTTTTTTGTCTTTCATATGAGCTATATAAGTTAATAAGCAGTGCATAGTGCCTTCATAAGTACTACATAAACATTCATAAATGCTTCTGCCAAAAATGGCAAATGCAAATCATGTGTTGTGTCACCAGAGATGTAACATGATATACAAGATAACACACACTATATGCCCTTTTGCACCTATTGACACGAGAATGTATGAATGTCTACACAGTGTTTATGATGGTGGTATGTGCTGCTTCTGAAGTAATATAAAAAGTTTGTAGAATGTTTTAAAAATGGTATCATCCCTGTTTTTCAGATACTCTCGTCATATCTAATGAAGTTTTATAACATTATGGCCCTTCTCTGATTCATATATAAATTAATTGGTTTACCACATTTAAAGACCCTTTGAACTATATTTGCATTTACGCCCATTTCTATTTAACACCAGTGCTGTTAATGCACACTAATTAAATACATTCCAACTATGCCATTAAATGGTCTATGGAAGTGGGACTTCATTATAGTTCATGGACTGTCAGTGTCTGACAATGTGAATATGTCCTAATTAGTCCTGAATGAATTTGGGTCTTTGTGGTCTACGACTAATTGCTTCTGAGTCCATACTGTGTTATCTGTTAGTAAACATCTCCAAATGACCATTCTTTCCAAGATCTCCTGGTACCTCTATGGTATTAGGCTTCAGATGATTTAATTAGCTCATCCTAGGAGCAGTGAAAGCAGTCTAGAAGCAGTGTAAGAGTAAGCTACACTCTCATATTTATACCCAAGAGGACTTAATGAGAACTCATTTAGGGAGGGACATATGTCTTGAAAAGAGAGAAAATAGTGTAATCAAGGATAGATAATACAAGATAATTCTGGCTGCTGGCACAAATGCTATATGCAGGGCCACAGAATTCAAGTTTGAAGACTGTTTTTGTAAGATTTTAATTGTACAGTATTGTTATTTATGTGTCTGCGGCGATCATTTCCCCAGACTGTGATCACTTCCCCCTACCCACCCCCCACAAAGTCCTAGAGCCAGCTGAAGGTAATACCAACCAGATCCAGGCTCATTTGGGATATAAGGCCTCTCACCAAAAGAAAAAGACAGGAATATTCAAAATACTGCAGATTCTGATATGCATTAAGTCGAGACACCAACTAAGTGATTGGTGTGCAGGGGAATGTGTGAAGCTGCCAAAGACCTGTGATCCACAGCCACACTCACAACGTTGCTCTCGTGCACTTCCGGGTTCATGGTCAGCTGGACAACAAACCAGATGGCGTTTCGCAGGATAAAAGCAGTGATCAGGTTCCAGTGAATGATGTTCCGTAGACATCTGATGCTCCTGTCAGCAAGGAAAAAAAGCAAAAGGATGAGCTTCAATCTAACTGCAGCACTCACCAGTCACAGAGCACAAAATGGCACATTTAATTTGAAAGGTCTGTGCACAATGATAAGAGGTCACTGGCACTTTCTGTGGGATGCTAAATGATTTCTGGCAATTGTAAGCATTTGTGCTTGCCTCTTTTCTTCTTGCATGTCAAGTCTCTTCCATTTCATGTCTGAGGCAAAATTACTGCGTCAAGTCATTCTTTAAGAGGCCTTGCATGGGATGTTCAAACAGGACATGGGGACAGTCTCCCATTATAAAATCTTTCTGAAATTTTTTTTTTTTTTTTCAGATTTACCAGTAATCACAGAACTATGTCAATAATACCCTTTTCATAACAAAATACTAAACATTTCAGTTGTGACATGTTCTTAAAGGTTGTATGAGACTTCCAAACTGATCCATCCAGAGAGCGAGAGGGTCTCTTCGTTTTATGAATCAGATAAGTCAAAGATAAGGCTTGCCATGCTCAAACTGCCTGGCAGTGCTCATAGCTATCAGTTTCTCATTGCTCTCTACAATATAAATATTTCTCTAGTCATTAATTCCCAGTTCTCATTCATTCTAAACATGAAAAAAAACAAAGATTTTCAGTATATTTTTTAAGGATGGCTCAAATTAAATATTTTATTGGTAGGTTTGACTTCTAAGAATCAAGGTAAAGGGGATTAGTATTACAATATAGTTCAAGTTCACTCTCTGTAAGTATTTTTCAGTTTATACAGGCAAAGCAGAGAGGACCACAGATAGAGATGGGATAACAGTACAGAAAGTACCATGGAGATGCTCAAATCCCTGGTTTAAACAAAGGAATTTTTATATGGGTTGAGAATCAGCCACGCTATGGACTAAAACACACAAACCTCCCCCAGTAGTGTAGTTTTAATGGTCAATCTTAGTTTAATGACCAAACTTTAACTGTGGGTTGTACATGTTTGCACATGATAATAAGTGAACATTGTTTAACATTTCTACAGTAAAATATTTTCATAAATAGCAAAAATATAATTCATAAATAAATAAATGCACCTATCCTTGACTAATTGCTGCCTCTTTAGGATTTTTTTTCCCACTCGAAACTCTGTTCTTTAATTATAGCTGAGCCATCTGTGAGTAGGCACAGTGCAGCCTTTATAGACCTTTCCATCCTATTGTTCCCCTTCTCAACCAGTTTTTTTTTTTTTTTTTTTGCCACAATTGTAAAATTAACTTGAGGACTATCTCTGTCTGTTCCCCCACTTTCCTACATGAGGTATGACGGGGGACAAATCTATTTGTCTGAATGGGAAAAAAAGAAAATACAGTACAGCATGGTAATGCTGAGCTGTTAGATATAACAAGATATGCATCTTGATATTTTTTAAATCAATTTAAGACAAAGCATCTATTTAAAAATGGCAGGCCTCATTCGGTGTATAGAAACAGGTTGTTATGCATCAAGATAGCTGGGAATCCTCAGGATTAATCCTATAGGGTTAATCTCCTTTACTCATGCTCTGCTGGGGGTGCTCTCTATGTAATGAAGGCCCATTGGCTTGTTATTTTAAGGTACCCGTAGAAGAAAATATAATCTGAAGCACCAATCAGCACATTCAGCTAGAAATCACTTCTCCAGCATATCAGCATAAATAATAGCCTGGATTCAATCAAAATGTGACACTCAAATCTTTCTCAGTAGAAAAATTTTTATACATATTTTTAATCCAAGTAATTTCTTTCTTTACAAATAGCATTTGGCATGGTTGGTAATCACCAAAATTAGCAAGAAAAATGTCATAGTTTATAAAGTAAAAAAGCACTATTGCAAGTCCAAAGTCAAGCACAAATATTGACGGAATAAGTTTCAGTCTGTTTCAGTGTGTGAATATGGAGTTGGACATTTTGTATTTCATATTTTTTGCTCCTGGATATCAAAAGGGTCTTGCTGTACAATAGAAATATGAAAGGCAGTAGCATTGAACAAAAGCCTGTAGTGGTTTATTTTATTGACATTCTGCTCAGCTCTTCCTTGGGAATTAAGCTAACTTCAAATGTACTGGTGTCATAAACAAACAAGGGGTGACATTCTTGTCTTATAGAAAGACATGGCATGGGGTGGGGTGGGATGCAGTTGTGGGGGGCATAAAGGCAATAAGGGCAATAAGGGCATCTAAAAAAATATAAACCACATTGCACCCACTAATCCACTGTGCTCTACATGGATTAATCACTCTAGTAGGCTGAAGTCATTTCCTCCTTATGCAGTAGCTTTCTGGCAGCTTTCAAGTTGAGTATGACACCTTGACAAAAGGACAAATTCAGTACCAAACCATCAAGATTGTGGGGGGTGGGTGGGCGCAGATGGATTGTCTTCCGCACACCTTCATATTTTGGGGGCTATAGGTTCTTTGTCTTCTATTTAACCCCTTTGCACACATGCCAAATCTGGCCAATCCTTGCCCATTTAGGGGCTACCCTATTTAAAGCTTTATAACTCCTGATGTGAGTATCACAGAGACTTGGCTTAAATGGAGCAAGACATTTGTACCATTTACAATACTAACTTAGGCACACCATAAACAACATGTGTGGTATATACACACACAACTAGGTACCCAGGCATCACAAATGAGCATATATTTCACAAATGGATTGACCACTTGGTCTCAAAAGGGACATCTCTATGCTGTATATTTAGGTGGTAAAGTTGTATATTTATTCCATATTTTGTCGTAGATATCGACAGTAGAATGACATGGTATAATTTTTCAGTGTTCAGTGAGCAGCGTTTTTCACATCTGTACTGGCATACCTTCAGCTATTGGTGGCTTTATTTTGTTGCTACGACGGAATACACATTTTTTGTGGTAAAATAATGTTTTCATGTATGGCCAGATGGACATTATTGTCCAGTGTGTCATGTGTTAGAGATGAGACTGCAGGGAGGGGGTGCTTGGTAAATGGACAACCAGCACGACAATGGTGGCGCTTAGAAACTCCGTCTCCGGCATAGTTGCCTTAATTATTTACTAATATAGTCAGAATAGACTTGGTGTTTTCAACTCATAATTTGGTTGCAGGAGCGCAGAATGTCTGCATTGAGCAATCTAGATACGCCGGTGTGCCAACCACTAGGGGCATTGCCTGAATGGGTTAAAAGAAGAGATAGAACAAGATTCAAATTGGAAGAGGGAAGGCGACGACTGCGGACTCAGCTCTTCAGGCTGCACCTCTCCCCATTCCTCCCTACCTCCCTGTAGTCTCTAATTGACTATGTAATCTTAGGGTTGTAGCTAGGTAAGCTGTTTATCTTAGTTGACTTAGTTGAGTAGGCACAAGTGCAATTGCTTGTTTTATTTGCATAGACTGCTTTGTTGCTGTTTTTTGTTGTGTTAATCAGATTAACCTACAGGGTCCAAGTTAAACTACGCGGTCGTTCCCTGCACTTCGGACTGTACTTCCCTCTAGGGTTTTCAACACGCTTGTTCCTGGTTTTGGTTATACATTTTGTTGTATGTCACTCTGGATAAGCGCGTCTGCCAAATGCCTGTAATGTAAGGTAAAAGAGGGAAAAGCCAGCAAAAGGTTCTGAGCAAATTCTCTGCACAATCCACACTGCTTCCTCTGATGGATGTTCTGCCCACTCAAAGGGCAAAAGATTAGTCATATAAAGTGAAATTCCCTAATACCTTCAGCAGCACTGGGGCATCCCACAATAGATTATTCATGATTCTACTTTTAATTCACTCACCAAAAACACTTGACATTTGCAAAGGTCTATTTTTGTCCAGATTTTTTGTCCAGTCAGTGGTATGGTCTATTCTCCAGTCTCCAGCTTCATCATTCTCAGACCTACTTGTGGAATTTCATGAATTCTAAAGTCACTGACATTTTCTGTAGTAAGTGATGCTCACTTCTACATGAAACATCGAAATACTAGTGAAATCCAGGAGTGGAGTATTAGGTGGAAACTATATTGGTACACACCTGACATGGTCTACAGCTCTCAATTAAATTAAAGGGCAGAGCAGAGGAGTCAGCTGACCAGTGGTGGAGAAGGTGTGTCTTAAAATTACCTAGAAATGATCAAAGTCTTTTCCTTGGCTTCACTTTGTGTGAAACCTTTAAAAAAAAAGAAAAGAAAATTGTAACTCCAGGCAGAACCAAGATTCTTGTTAGCTATTCTGCAGTTATAATGATCATGAATACCCCAAAATTAGGTCACAATACCATTTTGGAAGCATTTGATGTTGTGCAGGCACCAGCAAAATGTGACAGGAGCAATAAACCTTCTGACACTATGTGGACATCAGTGCTAATAGAACAGCAAGAGGACAGGTTTCAAATGCATTTCAGACCTCACATTACAACGTTTAACTATGCAACATAATCTTTTTTCAATCAAATAAAACATCCTCAATAAGGTGAACTCTCCAGGGAATGGAATGTAAAGTCTTTGGTATAGTCTATATTTGCCATAGTCCTCACTTTTCATGTACAAAAGAACAAATGGAGCACATCTGCAATTAAAAGGAGTGCTGCGTGTGAAAAGGCTCCAGCAAGCAGCATGAATTAATCCACAGGTAGGGACATTGCTATAGTGAAATATGTGAACGGGCTGCTTATGCCTATAATAAAATACCCATTGGGTAGTGTCAGAGCAGCCTAAAAATAATAACAATTACATCTAGACACAAACAAAAGTAACCCTCAGGGATGAATGTATGCCTTGCTGATGTACTGTGACATTTCAGCTGTCCTCTGAATCTCTCCTGTGGCTTTTTACTATAGATTAAATGACTGCGCAAAACAAATTCACCAGAATTAAGAGACAAGGCACTGTCTATGTGCAATTTCCTGATGTAGATATTAACGACCATTTAGAATCTGTGATATTACATAGATTGCTAAATTATTTGGCTAGCTTTAGACAAAACACGATTTAACACACTCATACCTATGGGAAATTTAGAGTCTCCAATCGGCCTATCGGCATATCTTTGGACTGTGGGAGGAAACCGGAATACCCGGAGGAAACCCATGCGGAAAAAGAGAGAACATGCAAACTCCACACGAAAAGGTCCCAAGCAGAAATTCGAACCCACAACCTTCTTGCTGTGAGGCGAGACTCATTGCACCACCATGATTATGTGAATATAATTAATTTAATGAAGTCAACATTGAAGCTTTGTTGATGAACTTTTAAAAGTGTGGAAATAACTATACCTATGAAGGCTTTAGGAGCCTGTATACTCCATTTACAAAAATCCATCTTTTTGTTCAAAACGACCCTTTTCAAACAAGCGACGGTGTGGTGTGTGCATGCCTCCACAGCAAACTGTTTGCAAGCAGTTTGCAAGTTCACAGACCTCCCCCTGTCTGCAATTGGTTCATTCAAATCACATGATTGGTTGCATCATGTTTGACCAGCTAGGTGCAGAGTTCAGCTTTGTTTTACAGTTTATTTAATTACTGTATTGTCTTACTTGTATGTGTCCTTTATTTCAACAAAATAGTTTTGCAACATATGGTTTCATAATGTTTATGAAATTAGGCTGCTGTGGGTGCAGAAATCAATGCTGTAAAGCTAGGAAGCAAGCGGCTTGGAGTGACATAAAATTAAGTTCACTGCGTTCATCGTTTCATGTTCGCCAGTGGTTTTGTTGCCATCATGTGGAGTATACTGCCCACTTTATGCCATCGGTTAAACTGAACACTATGACAAGCCTACTTACTTCTTTTATTTTTTCAAGCATTAAATAAACCACAGAGACTTTGAAATCATGGACGTCCATCTGTCTGCAGTCAAAGTTCATGCTCCTTTACCAAACCATTGTTGGTTTCTGTGTTTGGTGCTGCGATTGTTGTCACTTCCTCGTTTTCCGATCAGCAAAGTTTCTGGCCAATGGGGTGAGCACACAATGTACACCCAGCACTCACGGGACTTGTAGTACCATGTAGTATCACCACAAACGGACTTAACTATTTTAGATGCCTTTTGTAAACTACAATTATTATTTTTCATACAAAAAGGTCACACGCCAAAATGGCTAGTCAAAGTTAACGAGTTACACGCCACTGCTGAATTCTACCAGCATTTTCCGAGTGAAGGGTTGTAATGTTAATGTTAAGCCCTGGCAACAATTAAGTATTGAATGACAGCTGAAGGGTACAAAAACAGCAAAGGCTCACATCATGAACTTAGTGATGTCCAAGAGTCACATAATCAATTTGGTCATCAAATGTAAGGGGAATGCAACAAAATGTTGACCTTGCAATGCTGTCATTAACTTTTATTGATTGGAACATTGATTGAAATTGTAATATCGTTCAATATATGTTAATCAAAACAAATGTAATCAAACATAGTCATTGTTTGATTAATTAAGAGGAAAAACAACCATTTTGCCATGACGGCCCCAGTACTTTTGCATTTAATTGTATATTTCTTCATGGTACACAAACAAAAATGTAATAATTTTGACTTTTGTACATTGTATTTTAATGCATATTTAGCTTATGTCAAACAAAAACCTTTGTGTCTAGAAAGTGTTCAGATAACATAAATAAATGAAGAAGTGGGGTTGAGTAGATAAGGTGCAGAACAAATCACCCCAAGCCATGTGGTTCTCACGGTATAAATGCACTTCCGGGGTGGGAACAGCATTACTGCATATGAAATAAATAAGATCACCTTTGTATGATGTTATGAACTCAGTCAGTCCAGTTAACAGTGCCACAATAGTGTTTTTAGAATCACAACAGGGGCACAACTAATACAATGATATATAGAGCTAGCCAGCTATCTAGTGAGTCTTTTGCTCTCACTCCGCTTGTCCACACTCACATGTACACATAATGCCACTTATAGGTGTCACGGTTGCGGAGGGTGGGATGCAATTGCGGACCAAGGGGATCTACAAGTTAACCCCGAGGGGTAACCACAAAACCGCCGAGCGATTGAAAGGGACAGGGGAAATACCAAATAATAAAGAGAGCTAAATAATCGCTCCCTCCACTCACTGAAACTTCTGTCAGTGGACTCAGAAAACTAAAAGAAATGAAACACCGCCGCAGCGCAGAAAACAAAAGGAAAACTAAAGAGACGAGGGCAAAATGTCCTCCACAGCGCGGAGATAATCAGCTCGAGAAGAAACTAAATGGTAATCAAATCTGGCAGATAGGATCAATGCGGTAACTTCTGCTGATTCTTACACCCCTACACACCAAGAGCATGGCAAACAATGAGTCTGCGCTGAACCCCAGAAATCAGGGGCTAGATAAAGGCCTCCCACACCTGACCCTCATCAGGGACAATTAACTCAGAGAAAGTGCCTGTAAGGTGTCATCACCTCACCATAGCACTCACACACCTGCCCCTCGTCAGGGTCAATTAACCCACAGAAATCAGAGTGAGAGGTGCCACCACCTCACAATATGGCCATACATCCCAACCAACTGTTACAGTTGGCAGTAACATTTATATGATTACTTAATTATAAGTTATTGAACATCACACACATACTGCTGTGCCAGTATTTTCCAGTCAGAAAAGAACAATGGACTCAATGGAGAGTGTGGCTGTATGCCTCAAAGGTTGGCACACTTTTTGATTCTTTTGCCATAAGTTCTGGCACTGTTTCTTCAAGCTAAAAGAAAAATTCACATGGCAAAAAAAGGTAATCATATATATACTGTGGAGCATAAAATGAATTACTGTCAGCAGAAATATTATAAGGTAATGTGTTATAAATGTCCCTGTAATGCTGCCATTAATCTGATCTCGCGTAGGGGATAGGATAGCTGAATAGCAGCCGAGGGTAGGAGGTGGAGAAACAGATTTAATTTCATATCGGGGGACTGGTTTTCACAGAAGAGTGTTTGATTGCCGTTCTAAAGGCTCCGTGGCAGTCTGACAGTGCTTAATGGGCCCTTATTCGACATAGATGTTAGAGCAAGGGCTATGCCGATATGCCTTGTTTTAATATTGTTCCCCCCTATACAAAGATGAATCTCTCTTCGATTCATTTCCCAGGATAAAAGCTATAAATATGTATTAAGGAGCATGATTCCCTGGGATGGGGGGGGGGGGGGGGTTTGGGAGGGGTGGTGGGGTGGCCAGACTGTTGTCAGCTCTGGAGGTTCTGCTCGTCATGTACAAAGGTGCTTGATTGGCAGGACTGTTTGCTGCAGATTACAGTTTTTAGAGGGTCGCAAAGATGATCGGGTGCAGATTAGGGCTTCTGGTCACTGAGTCCATCCAGCACCGCTCACATTTTCTCTTTGCTCCACTGATCCGAGGGCAAGACGGCCCGCAGATCGCTCTACTTTATTTACGGATGAGGAAGCCCATCCCGTTTCACTGGGAGGGATTAACAGATAGCAGAATAGAAGGAAACAACTGAGCTCGACTTTCATTAATGAGCCATCACCACGATGGATATGAGCAATGACAAACCCCACGAATAACATGATGGCTTGCATTATTCCAGAGATTTGTCACGAATATCATGATTCATTTTTACTGACTAACCTCTATCACTCCTATTATTTTTTTGTAATGTAGTGCATTTCTGGATAAATAGCTGACAAATATGCTGAGATGAAAATTGCAGAGCAATTCATTTTTGTACAGTGGCCTACTTCATAGGTATGTGCTTTCTTTTCTGGTCTGTTGAACAGAAGTGGGAGAGACCATACGCAGAGCCCCCCAAGACACGTGACTACACCTACTAAGGCAAGTAACTGGCTCTTCAATTATTCATCTGTAACAGGATAGTGCATAGCTTCCTCTCCCTGTGACCCGATTAGCTCCCACAGCAGCTCTATGGAGACATAAAGCATTGTGAAATGAACCATTAAGATGAATTTGCTACTCTGTAAAGTGTCTTTGTGACAGTTCTCTGTAAAAAGCGCTATACAAATAAAATTGAATTGAATTGAATTTGAATTGAATAGTTACATTTGCACAATAAAGGAATAGGTTCACAGGGATCAAAACGAGAAGGAGATGCATCTATAATATGCAATTTTTCAACTGAAGGACAGCCCACACACAGGTTGAATAGTTTCTAAATCAAGGTATTGTGCTAGTTGACTTCCATCCTGAAGAGGACCCCAGCTGTTATCATGCTTTCAAGAAAACTAGTGGCAGTGTGGTAAAAACCCATATGTCTGAGGAATTCTTTAGTTATATTGTCCAATGAATTGTTGGGCAGCTGCATTCATGACATAAGAAGCACACAGTGCAATTCCTTCTTGTGAAAAGCCTTGCCTGGGAAGGGGGGGGAAGCTTTTTATGTTTAGGATGCAATAGGCAACACATTGTCTTCAGCCTTTATAGATAGTGGGACGTGTGGCACTACTTTCCAAAGAAATTAAAATGTTCTTAATGTTCCGCACATTTTCCTGTCTGTAAAATGCAATTGCATTTCCCCAATTGATATGAGACAAGGTAAGTGGCCATCAGTGGAAAATGCTTCCACATTTAAAAAAGCTAGAAGCCACCTGGATATTATGTGATGCAGAACAGTTAGAGATTTGTGTTGAATGAGCTGAATGACAAGGAAATCAGGCGAGGGGCTCATGATCACTCTTGAATCCTTCTCCATTAGGGACCCTGTTTAAAAATGTTCCACCATACAGTTGTCTCCTTGGGAAAAAGCATAGCTGTCTTTTGCTTTTGGGCCGGTTATGCTGGCAGCATTGATGCATGCACAGAACGAGTCATGCAGGGACTGGTACAGACTCTTACTCATGTTCATTGACTCTCATTCTTAGTGAACAGGAACGAGAGTCATGCAGTGCAGTTTACTAAAATAGGATTTACTGTTAGTTCGCAAATAGTTGGCACAAGTTACAAAATCATTTGAAATCGACAAAAGTGCTGATTATGCCCTTATAATCTATAGGAAATGTATTCAAAAGAGCACAGTATTTAGCAGTGTGGGACAATCTCTAATGAATGCGTAGCTTTATTGGTATAGAATCTGTCGGTAAATGCATACTGAAAGCTTACTCTTTCATTCATGTTTATTTAGGGCACATTGTATCATGCAATCAAAGAGCTGGGCTAAGCTACAAACCAGTTGGTTTTCAATGCTGTCATTTTGACTGGGTGAAGTTCTGGAAACTTAGTGCCAAACACTTCTGGACCCCAATAGTGGACTTGCATTTGTGTAGAAGTTTTCCACTACAAACACAACATTTTTGAAAACGGTTAAATTAGAATCACCCCAGCCAATCAAATAAATTAGGTGGATTCTAACATTTAACTATAATAACTGCCACTGTTGCCCTGCATACAAATTGCTGGATCATTTTCTTGTACAGAAAATAACCTTCATCAATGGCCGTATAGCATGCGATCAGAAATCACTGATGTTTCACTCCTAAATCATTATCTGTAGGAAGTACCTCTGTTTGATTATACAAGAAGATTCCCAACCACCTTAAGAATAAGAGCCAGTTGACCTGTAATGCTGCTTTTGCTGTCACTGGTTTCACATTAGATTATTTGTACAGTTACTCCTGAAAAGCTATGAATGTCAACTGTGTCTGTCTGTTAATCAATTTTAAGCATGCAGTCCTCTTTAAATCTTTATTTGTTTAGGTAATTCTTTTTGCTTCTTCTGCCATCCAGACTAGAATCTTGAAGTGACCATGTTGTATTTTCCTGGTATGTTTAAAATTAGGCCTGCGTCCTCTGATCTGCAGTTGGTCACATCTCTTTAAAACATTATCTTTTTAGAAATACAAATGGCAATGTTATGTTTCTGAACATGAAAGCAATTTTACCAGAGCGCATCACATTTTCCTATGCATTTAAACATATGTTAGTCTCATGTTATACCATAATGTATTCATGAGATGGAAGTTCAGAGCTCTATTTGCATAATCTCTTGAGTGCTTCATAATCATACTTCATCATACTGTCACAAGCACGCCTTAGGAAATAAGTAAAAGAAAAATATTCCATATGAGATATTCCATCTCATGAAATTTCTAGACTTTATCATGCGAAACATGAGGAAAAACTCCCGTGTCCTCCTTTTGCAACCTCTCATTCAACAAATGTAGCTGGACAATTTTTAATCTTGGTCATATAACAAGCCGTAGAAGCTCCTGATGAGGCAATTATGAGAAGCATTTCGTCCTTCGTCCAATTTGTAAACGAGTTTTGCTTTAAATGGTTGTCAAACAAGCCCAGGGATAGTCAGCCAGATATATTGATCCAAAAATAATTGAGCATAGCAAAGGAATAAGTATAAATAATGTGTGGGGACAGAGAACAGAGCGGGGTATTGGTGTCTGAAGAGCATAGCTAATCAAGACATCTGCCGTAGGCAGTAATTTCACAAGCTTTTTGCACTGGGAGAACCACACAAAATGATTTGTTAGACTAATTTCTTCATAGCTTTTCTTTTGGTCAACAAAAAAGCTTCAAGAAGACAGTAGGGAATTATAGGATAGACAGTGCAGCCCATGTACTGGTTTTAGTATTTCAGTAAAAAGGCTTGGGAATATTCTATTATTTTATTCATGGAAATCTTCCTGACAATCCCTTGTATCATGTATTAAATTTGTATTTTGTCTTAAAAATATAAATACAAAATATTGTTTTGTGGGCCTGTGCAAGCTGTTGCCATGAAAAACACACTGAAAAAATGTCTTTTACATGAATTTTACAGTAAAGCACAAGTCTGTAAACACAAAAGTAAGCACAAAATGTAAACAGCACAAAAGCTCAATAAGTGATTCGGTCAAACCTTTATTCGTGGAAACACCACCCATAATGATAAAACTGATTGTAACGATATATGCGCCATCATTCATATCTGCCTGCCACTGTATGCTGAACATATTGAACCATTTTACAGTAAAGTTCTAGCAACCCAGCTGCTAATATTTTATCATTATTTTATTTATTTATTTATTCTTTTTACAGTGCAGTCAACATTTGGGAAGGAATAAAATAGTTCTGAATCTGGGCTTCTGGCAGGCAATGACCTCCCAGGTTTAAAACAACCTCCACGTTAACTGTAAAACTTTAAACATAAATATAAAAGAAATGCAATGGAATATAACTCTCAAGCTACCAACTGTATATCATAAGTTGCTTCATAATCAACTGAACTTCACTTCAGAATAACAGGTAATTTTTTCAATGAAAATATTGTAAAGCAGGAGTAAAGTTCACCCAAAGTGTTCATCAGACTGGACAATAAGTTACTTGGATTTGTGTAAAAACCACTCAGTCCACCTATGACAGTGAGTAATTTAAAACATTTGGTAAAAGTTCTGAGTCACTGTAATGGCATATATTTGATTAGTGACTTATTGCATGGTTCCTATCAAAAATGGAAGAATACATTTGTCTGCTTATAAACTGTGACTAAATTAGTTATGTGCTTCTAAGGAAGGCTTGTGTATTACTCAATATGGTACTAGTAAAGTACAGGGAAGAAACTTTCACCAGGAGCACAATGCAGACAGCCACTGTCTGATACAAGAACAGGAACCTAAGCATATAATGACCATATTCTTTGAAATTGCATTTTCAGATTGAATCAGCAGATATTTCTTACTGTAATAAGGAAGTTACCTAAGAATTAACCGCTTAAATAAAATAATAAAATCAGCAGCATAGATGAGTAATGTAGGCTTGAAAATAAGATGAACAGCAGTGCCTATGTGAAGGCAATCTTGATTTAACCACTTCTGTGAGGGTAAGGAGAAAAATCTACCTGAATCAATAAAACAAATATTTCTGGGAACATATTTCTGGGAACAGGTGTTCACCTCCTCCCCCAGCCGGACTTGGCCGGAGTTTGGACTTCCTGGACTGAACGTATGGGGAGAAGATAGTGTGGCAGACTGAGACCGTGCAATGACAGCGGACAGTGGAGCTGGCCTCACCTCAAGCGCATGAAGAGGATGAAGGCGAGGAGCAGCGCAGCCAGGGAGATGCAGTGGCCCAGGTAGTTTATAATCACCGCGATGTGGTAGTGCAGCTTGCTCTTCTTCTGCAAGGCCGGAAACAAGAGATGTGAAAACAGTACAAAGTAATAGCAATCTTCAACCGTATTCCAGTGTCTGTGAAGTATGCAAAGTCTCACAAAATTATATATTAGTAAAAGAATGTCTTCCACCTATTTTAGCGAGCACAACATTTATGCCATCTGTTGACCAGCAAGAAATATACAATTAAAGGTGTGATACCACAAGCACAGTTTACATGATTAAAGTGCCCCTGGCATATGTCAAGGAAAACTGCTTACTGTCTCAAATGACACAGAAATGACATTTGGCCAAGGTCCTTTTCATGTAACCAACTAATGTGGTTTCAGGTGCAGAATCTAGATTCATATTAAATGCGAGCTTGCATTGGTATAGACTACATTACATTTATTTGGCAGACACGTTTATCCAAAGCGACATACAATAAGTGCATATCGAAGGTCATTGGAACAACTACAATACACAGGACCCATAAGGCACAATACTCATTATGTAACAGTTACTCATAGCCAAGAACACATTAAGTCCAGTTCACACAGTACGCATAGCTAGGTCAGAAAGTAATGTTAAGTCAAACTAGGAGGCACGACAACAAGCTACAACATCAAGATAACAATACGAGTGCAATATAAGTGCTGGATGCAGGTACATGTAACATGAAAGTGGTACAGGATGTACATGTGTAAAATGAAAGTGTTACAGGAACAAAGTAGAAGGATACAAGTCATAAGAGTGATCCTAGATTGGGAGTGCCCTGCAGTGTGGTGATAGCGAGTCCAAGTATAGTCTGAAGAGATGCGTCTTCAGTTCAGGCTATACCTTCAGACTACGGTGGAAGATGGGCAATGCTTGAGTGGTTCGTAGAGGAACAGGGAGTTTGTTCCACCACTGGGGAGCTAGGGTGGAGAAGCTCCGTGGTAGGGATAAGCGAGAACCATTCACCCAAAATCCATGCCACATATTGTATTTCAAAATGTATTCATGTTATAGTATTACATCATCAACTTTAAGGATTTCATTTTACCAACAGGGCTCAGTATGCTGCCAGTATTCAATTCCAGCACACTGGGCACAACATCATTAGAAGCTGAACTAGTTCACAGACAGAATACAAGACTAAAGATTTGTATTAAAATTGATGGCTCAAGGCAGCCATCAATTTCACTGACTTTCACAGACGGTATCAGTTCCATTGTCTAATTACACCCTATGAGTGTATAACAGCAAACGGGTTTTCATATAACATTCAGAACAACATTTTGAACTCAACAATTATTGTTGTAAGGCAAATTAAAAATCTAATTACAATTCCCATAGTGCGCTGTGCTTTCCTTTCCCTTATTGGCTTGCTTATCCTCTCAGAGAGAGGCTCACTTGTACAGTTTCAGTTAACCTTCACATTTCCTTGTGAATGTTACAACTTATTAGGACATCAGCCCCTGCCTGAACTCACAGAACAACACTAATTGCCACATTTGTTTCTCACCTCCTGACCGGAGTCAACAGGGAGGCGCAAACTGGGTCAACTGCTGTATGGATCTGCCAGTCTAAATCTTGATCTTGCGTGGAGCTGTTAGTATCAGGGATATTTACTGAGATGTGGCGGCAATTAATAAATTCTGTATTATCGTGATATCAGCCATCTTGATGTATGATAATTCAAAAATATGCCACTCCCACTGTCCTGTGAAATACCCTTTGAGTTCAATTATTGTTTCTCTATAGAGACATGTCTAACTGCTGCAAGACTGCAGACTGTATTCATATTTGTCCTCAAATTTGACTTACTATTAAACATATATATTGAACTTTTTCCTCACAAACCTCTAATTAGTTGTAGTGATTGTCAAAGTTGCCTTCCGATGCTTGTGAGGAAAAAACATTCTTGCTTTTACTGGTTAGTCAAATTAAGGACAATGTCTATTGAATCCCAGCTTCCATATTGAGAGGTAGAGTGGAGGAGGTGATGATGCCCACCCTGACCATCTGGGGTCTGTCTTTCAGGGAGTCCAGGACCCAATTGTGGAGGGACATATTCAGGCCCAGGGCCCTGAACTTGATGACAAGCTTGGAGGGCAAAATGGTTTTGAATGCCAAACTGTAGTCAATGAACATCATTCTCACATGTGTTCCTCTTGACCAGGTGTAATAGGGCAGTGTGCAGGGCAATGGCAATAGAATCATCATCATGTAGGCCTGTTTATCCTACAGGCAAAATGGAGCAGATCCAGAGAGTCAGCAAGTGCCATGCTAAAGTGGGTTTGGAGAAGCCACTCAAAGCGCTTCATGATGACACATGTTATTGTGACAGGGCAGAAATCGTTCAGGCAGGTTTTTTAGGCTTTCTTAGGGACTGGTACAATGGTGGCTGCCTTGAAACAGGTGAAGATGACAGACTGTCGCAGGGAGAGGTTGAGTATATATGTGAAGACATTTTCCAGTAGGTCTGTAAGAACACATGCAGCCAGGGATGTCGTCAGTGCCAGGTATCTTGTGTGAAAATATTCTTCTTAAAAACTTTACACACATCAGCTCAAGATATTGTGAGTGAGCAGTTGTCCTGGGTCACAGGTGTTTTCATGGCAGGCTCATTGTCAAAACAAGCATACAATGAACTGAGCTCAACCGGGAGAGAGAGACAGATGCTTGTAATACACAGCAGGGATTTCCTTTGTAGTCTATAATTAGTCTTTAAGGTATACTATGTAGGATTGTGTTGCCCTTGTAGACTCTGTGTTTGTAAACCCCACTCACACATCCTTCATCCTCAACCCCACCCACATCTCCATTGAGGACACACCCTCGAGCGCTACAAGCAAAATGTCAAGCGAAGAGGTGACATGGTCAGAGATATTGAAAATAATATTTTTAGCAACATGAATGATTCGACATACATGGTAACAGTAATTAGGCAGTGTTTTAACGATCTATATACTGAGCAGGCCATAGGCCTATCATAGCTAGCTAATATACTTGTAAAGTGAAAGACTTTTTCATTAAGTTAGCATAGCCTTTTCAGAGTTGTTAGCAACTTTGTTAGCTTTGTTAATGAAGTTGGCTACCTGTAACGTTTGCTAGATAGCGTGCACGCTGTATCAAATTCATTACTCCTGATTGAAATAAAAGCAGGTGAATTACCAAACTTGCTAAGGTGCAACTATAAACAGTTACAGCTAATCCCATTGGGGAGAAAGACAGCTTGATGGAAGGACATAATTTCATACAAAAGCCCAACCTCGGGCATCTAGCTGCATAAGATAACTAGCTAAAAGTAACATTACTTGCAGGTCCAACAGAAAACAGGCTAACTCCATATTGCTTTTCATCCCCTAGGCATTCTTCAGCTGACGCCCCAGAAGAAAAGTGATTCCGAGGTTGACTCTAGTTTTTAATAAGTCCTGTCTCCTTTTTTGCTTCACTGTATCCAGGCTTCTTAGCATCTGCCATTGCAGCAGCTGACTAGCAACACTTTGTTGGAATCTGATCCCAAACCAGACTCAACCCCACCCCTCCCCAGAAATGTCCCGAACACATTTTAGAATGAAAAAATACAGGTAAAAGGTGCACAAATATGGCTAGTGTGTAAAGACTGAAATTGCCAGTGCATCATAGATATGCCTTAGCATGGTTATTTTATCATGTTCTCAAATAAAATATTCTGCATACAGTAGTATACCTTTAAACCACTCCACATTTCATGCATTTGTGCCATGGTAGTGTGACTCCATTTTGCTTCTGTATTGTCTCTTAGCATTTTTAATGGATTTTCACAGCTCATATCTGGATTGTACTTGTCCATGTGTTGCAGGAGTAATTTATTCAGTCGTGTTATATCTGTCTGATGCTTCTACCCTGCTCCATGGCTGATGTTCCCTCAGTGTGTGTTGACTACTAATATTAAAGAATGCACACAACTAATTTTGTTATTCCACTGGTGCATATTTGGAGGATGTGATTGGAATCTTGTGCTCAGCTTGAATGCATTACCACTCATTTTAATGTTCCAAATCTTTCCAATAAAGTGCACATTTACTTGAATTGGGAAGGACTGAGCCCTGAAGCAAAGAAATGCTATGATACACGTGATTCATGAGGAACAGAAACGATGCCCTCTAAGAAAGTATGTATAGTGTGCAGTTTTAATTTATTCAAGTTTTCAAATAAAAATTCCAAAGTTTATTGTTTGATATAGAAAACAGACAGTCATGATGGTGTCCGTATTCTTTACCTAAGCCCCAGAATGAGTCAAAAAATTATGGTTGTTTTCATAGAGGAAGTAACCCATATATCACAGCAGGGGTTAATATACATTGTGTGAAAACATTTAAAAAGTCTGTAAAAGCCAAACTTCTTGATATTGTCCGGAGGCAAGTGGCATGAAAAAGAAAAAGGAAACCTGTTGTCTTGAATTATCAGAATGGATATCATCTTGTCCTTTTCAATATACTCTGAAAACTGAGAATGAAAGGACTCATCTGAGATGAGAAATTATTGGCTGGACCACAACAGCGGGGCCAGCCCTATAAACACAAATGTCTGTGGCTGAGTGACTGAGTGAGTGATGAAATGACACCATTGGTCGGCCGGATGAAGTGTGTTAGGTCCAGCCATATACTAGGTTTTGACCTGGTCTTGTTTTTGATTAGATTGCTCCAATTCCCCCCAGTGTAATTCTATGGATTAATGTGAGGTTGTGCCTGTCGGCTCTCAGATTAAATCATATGTACACTATCAGTGCACAAGCCTGGGACATCTGTCCTCTTTATAAGATCGCATTACATAGGCATTCTGACACAGGCACTAATATTAATGTCCAAATGATAGCCATTAACAGAAATATACATATTTTGACCAGGTTACTGCAGGCAGATGTGCTACACGCAGACTGTTTGGAGCTCCAGTCGGTCTGCCCCCCACTCTGATGTTTTATTAAGCAGCTCAGTGATGCAGTGCATGGCAAGGTGCATTACGAGGTTGAACTTTCATATCTTGCATCCACACGTGTGTGAATGGACAGTATGCGCAATGTTCACGAGTTGAATATGATATGGTGCATTTCAAAATTGCTTGAAGCATCCCTGTCTGATGACCCATCTCTGATAGCCTTGTGTTGGAGGGATGCATGTGTGTTACGTAACAGAGGGAATCGCGGATTCGTTTCCATCATAGGGGACTGGCTGATGGTGCTCCTCTGTGTTAGAGCACGTGGCTTGCCATCCTGCTGTCAAAATATGTTGCAGATTTTCTCTTTGCATCACAAAGGACACCACAGAAACTGCTATTGAGGCCCGCCTCAGAATGGTAGGCTTTCATGTGAAAGAAAGAGAGAGGGATAGAGAGGACAGAAACAATACTACGCTCCAGTTCAGTGTGAGAGCTATTTGGCTTCAAACCAAGCGTTTCACGTCTGCGTTAGGCAGTTAAGGGCCAGGGTTTAATGTAATGCAGTGTCTTCTTTACAAACAAAGACTGGGGAGTTCAATGAATTATTTACAAAAATAACTTGACAAATTGTGCTTAAGAAACAAAACATCAATTTCTTTGAGGTTTTAGTCCTCTGCTATAGCTTATAAAGTCAAGAGAGTGAATTAAATGAGACATTATACCAGGCAGTTTAACTGCACGCAAGATGAATTGCTCTGCATTAAGCAGCATTGCTTTTTAACAAACTCCTCCGAAGAAGTCCTGAATGCAAGAAAATATATTTCAATTTAAAAAACGTATATACAATACTTGCAAAAACAGGTTAAATCATGTGAGCCACAGTAGCCCTGTAAAATCTCTATAATCCAAGATTGACCATAAATGACAGGTCATCACTTTTGAAAAAAAAAAATGTATTGTTTGAAAAAATGTTTGTCACAAGCTTCTATGGATGCCTTAGAATAATGACGTGCATACAATTATGTATATATATATATACATATAATTATGATTACAGGGACATTCAGAAAAAAAGCCAGGATTCTTGCATTGTAAACATAATTAAAAATTGTAACTCTCCATTCATGACATAACACAAGCAAGCCAACAAAACAACACTGTGTTCTTTCACACATTGGCATTTCAGTGCAGTCTGGGATATCTCTCAACAAGACCAGGTCAAAACCTAGTATATGGCTGGAGCTCTCCGGCCAACCAATGGTGTAACTTTATAACTTGGTCAACCAATGGTGTAACTTCATCACTCACTCAGTCAGTCACAGACATTCGCGTTTGTAGGGCTGGCCGCACTGTTGCGGTCCAGCCAAAAACTAACTAAATAAATAAAAGTCCGCTGCTGGTGACTCAAAAAGTCTAATGCATATGCACTTGCTATAATTAGCAATAATACTAATTACAGTGGATCTTTCAATGACAACAAGGGGAATGACGGAAAAGGGACAGCCACGATCAAAAAAGTGATAAAAATGAATTAATCCTGACAGTGCCCACAAAATCACTCTAAAACATCCTGTCAAGACTTGGCTGCAGTAGATGGATTTTATTTTAATGGGAACTGACAAGAGTGATCATCGTATCTCAGCCATTCTGAGGAATGGGTAGACAGAAAAGCCATTTTGTTAGCATCCTGTTGCCGCAATAAGGAACCAGTTAAGCAACAGTTCTGTTTATGGTTCCCTCAAGACAAATTTGATGAAAAATGCTTATAAGTAAGACTATCTTTGATTTTTCATATACGTGATAATAACACAACTTTTTTGGCCATTAATATTTAGCAAGGATATAATTGACTATTTTGCTTTTATTTAATGTGATGTGAACAAGACCAGTTGTGGGTAGTCAACTGATTTACTGATGCTTAAATTGTGAATCTTTTGTCAGCACTGCAGAGTGTACTGCTGATATAAGCTAATGAGCGAGGGTCTGGGCCTTGCATTTTGTTTATCTGCAGCTCATTATCTACTATATAGTAATTGTGTGGAAGATGTGAGGTCAATGAAAGGTCTGTCACAGGTCACTCTGAAATTGTGGGAATGTTTGTTTTTGAGTAAACATTACAAACTGATAATGACCAATCCATTCAAACCAGAAAATATGGACTGAACCAGTAGTAGAGAGAAAAAAGAGGCCAGAAAAGCAAGAGAGGGTTTGCGTCAGAGGATGTCAGCTCATGAACGGGCGGTTATGAACCCCATCGTAAAGTTACTTCCTCCCCCCTGACACAAATGTCATCGCGTGGGCATGGACCAGCTTGACACTGGTGAAACAAATGAAGATGGCGTCTGGCAGTCATGCTGGGCCCCTCCGCATCTCACCCCGCTGTGCTGAGGTGGAGCGTCACCCCCTGCCCCAGGGGAGGCCTGGGAGAGCTCCCAAACAGGCGGGCTGAGCAAAGAGATGGGAATTACTCTGACAGGTAGAAAGAGACCTGAATACCTTTGATGTGCCTGTCCCTTTTCTGAACTCCTCTTTACAGACTCAAGGTCTTCGCTGAGTTTATTAATATGAATACCGGCTAGGGGCTTTCTGGGAAGCTCCCATGACATTAGAGGCACTTCATGATGAATCTATTTTTTACCCTTTTCTATTTTAGTTATGATCTTTCACATGACTGTTATTTTTTTGCCTTTCCTCCACATGGAAGGACTGGTTGACGCAAAACCCATTCAGAACATTTTCCTGGCTATGCTGCCAAATATTTAAGCACAAGGGCCATTTCTCTGTTCATCTGGGTCCTACTGTTCCATTTATACACTCTTCCTCCTTTGAGGTCAATTTCAACCAAATCATTTTTTGAACCTTTTGTCTGTTACACACGTCATTTGTCTCTGACATTCATTGCACGTGTGGGAGCAATTAACAATTTTCTATACTTGTTAACGTGGCCCTATCCCGTGTATAAAAAGATGTGCGGTGTTTGCACGTCCGGGGTTCGTACAGTCCATACTTTGGTCTCGGGAGTACTTGGGTAATTGCCCAGTGCAATCCCGTGTAGTAGCTTGGTAACACTATACCACCTCCCCCTCTGATGAAGTCAGTGGCCCTGTGTTTTTGCGAAGTGCTTTTCCATGTTTTGTGAGTTTAGAAAACTGCATGCAGAAGGACATGCACACAAGAACTGTTCCCTGTTCCAGTGCAGATGAGCAAAGAGGAGCAAGGTTCCTCCAGGGTAGGGACAGGGAGAGCAGGTCAGAGAATGGGGTCCTCTGCGGAACTTGGTGGGACATCCGGCACTCTGGTAGGCCTGAGAATGTCGCTGTGCTGTACAGTACCATGAAAGGCTATTTTCCCTCTGCCTGGTTTCCTCTATTATTACATATTTGTCACACTGAATGGTTTCAAATATTTAGACAAAATGTAATATTTCACAAAGGGAACCTGAGAAAACATGAAACACATTGTGTTTAATTTATTTAATGAAAATTTATCAAACACTCATATCACCCATGTGAAAAAGTACTTGCCCCCTTAAGTTTAATAACTGGTTGCACCACCTTTAGCAGCAATAACAGCAACCAAAACGCTTCCTTTAATTTGATATCAGTTGTTTCACATTGCTGTGGAGGAATTTTAGCCGACTCTTCTTTGCAGAACTGCTTTAATTCAGAGAAATTCATAGGTATTCGAGCATGAGCTCATTTCAGGTCCTACCACAGCATCTCTATTGGGTTCAAGTCAGGACCTTGACTAGACCACTCCAAAACTTTTATTTTGTTTCTTTTCAGCCATTCAGATGTGGACTTGCTTTTGTGTTTTGGATCATTGTTTTGCTACATAACTCACTTATGCGTAAACTTCAGCTCATGAACAGATGACTAGACATTCTCCTTATGAGCAGAATTCATGGTTCCTTCAATAATGGAAAGCCATCCAGCACCCAAGGCAGCAAAGCATCCCCACACCATCACTCTACCATCACCATGTTTAACTGTTGGTATGATGTTTTCACTGTGAAATGTTGTATTTGCTTTACACAAGTCATAATGGGACCCATATCATCCAAAAAGCTACACTTTAGACTCATCTGTCCTTTGAACATTATTCCAAAGGCTTGGGGATCATCTGGGTGCTTTTTTGCACAACTCATCTCTCCAAAAGTAATTCCAAATGTGCCAAGACTAAAGTAAAAAAAAAACTAATGGTCAGCAGAATATTTCAAAAAGACCCTGGATAAAATGTAGGACTCCTTCTCCTTCCAACTTACTAAAAACTTACTAAACACTAAACAAAAGGCATACCTTTTATATAGTCGAAACGGTCCCTCTCCGCCTGGCCCACACATAATTTATCATCAATGTTATTGCTTTTAGCAACAAGTGCCTTTTAGCTCCTGATCCTTATATGTCTGTTTATTTATTATTATATATTTTTATTTTTTATTTTTATTTTTTATTTTCTTTGGTATGTTTTTAATATGAAACTTATTTTCCTGCTGCCATCTTGACCAGGACTCCCTGGCAGAAGAGATATTGTATCTCAATGGGACCTTCCTGGTTAAATAAAGGATAATAAATAAATAAAAAATAAGATCCAAGGAGGACTGATTTCTTCTCTTTTATATATATAATTATTGGTTCCGTTCAGTTCAGCATCTTTTTAAGGTTATAGGGAAATTTACCATTTCCTAGTAAGCATTATGGTGACATTAAACATTTTTGAGATCTTTTTGGGAGGGACAGCTTTGGCTATTATCGATATGTTTGTGAGCTACTATGTGGAGACACGACATGAAGTGAAAACAAAACCAAGTTACAAAGTCAGCAGTGAGACTCTGGCTTCCACTTTATTCTGGTATGGCCTGAGTCAGAATGTCCAACATAGTACATGTAGGTGTATTAACCAATTTTTAATGTACAGAATCCTAAGAGCATGAGGAATTCCAGCACAGGGTTTCTCAGGCCTCCCTTGTTGGCTCACCCACACTAGTGCTCACACACATTTACACCTCAAATGGCTACTCCCACCCCCCAGTTCCTTTGTGTCTTATCTCCAGGCCACTTGGGCCGAGCCCTCTGAAGTTTCCTAGGGTCCAGAACAGGCCAAACGGTGAATTAAATGTCTGACAAAGGGGTAGGTTTACTTTGTTGAAATCAAATTAATTAAAGGGCCCTTTCCACAATATTAGGAGAAGATACAATAATAATGAAACCGCTTGCCCCTTTGCAGTATACGAAGGGCATCAAATGCTTGCCCCAGGTTTTCAGAACTCTCCAGTTCAGCACTTTTATCTCTTCTCTATCTGGCAAAGGTGCAATTCCTTTTTAAAATTCAGTGGGATGCACCTTAAGTGTCACTTTGGAGCATGTCCAAAAGAATATTCTCTGCCAAGAAAGACTCATGCTGGGCAGTTGTAGAATGCACTGAGGGGTGGGCATTTTGAAATGTCAGTTGGGCTTCCATTTCAAATGTAATGACCACACCTCACGCATACATTGGGTGGTATCCAATTTTTGATAGCGTTAAACCATCCCCACATTTTACCATTGTATATGGTATTACCGGCTGATTTAAAAATAATGTTGTAGGGGGTTGGAGGGAGCTGTCAATTCAAAATGCTGACTGTGGTTACCGCTATACCTCTTCAGCTATAAGCTCTTCAACTCATTTCAAAAAATGATTCAACAATTGTATTCTTTGTCTGAAAAATATCAGAAATAGAATAGCAAACTTCATATTTACAAATGAAAAAAATTTGAATTTGAAATAAATAAAATGTTTACAGTAGTAACAATATTTATTCAGAACAGATATAAATGTTATGTCCAAATACAGCAGGAAGCTTAATGTAGCCTAAATAAAAAATAGTGGAAGGACAGAACAAGGAACAGGAAACTTTGAAAATCACAAAACGGTTATGTTTTTACACATTTCAACAAGGTGCGGGGGTGGGTGGACACTATTTACGCTCTACCCAAACTATCGCCAAGATAGGCTTTTAAATGTAGTGTTGCCAAAGCATCCACAGAGCAGACTTCAAAAGCAAGTACTGTGGCCTACATAAAAGCTAAAGTCACAGAAAAGTGCCTTATGATGAATAATACAGAGTGAACAACTTCAAATGCGTTGAGAGGATACAACAGTAACAAGGTGTCGGGTACTGAAAAAGATTATATATATATATATATATATATATGAGCATGTGCTGTTTCATAAATTCCCTTTTCATTAGAACTTTTATTAAGAACAAAAGTAAAAGGAATTCAAGAAAAGTTTTGTGAATGATGCCCATTGTCCAGGCTCACAAACGACACGATTCTTTTGAAATAAAATACTGCCATGCGTCATCATGCATTGTGAATTCTTCTGTCTGCCAGCCAATTAATGTCATTTTGACCAGTAACTCTATGGTATGGGTGCAGTTATTAATTCACACCTCGTTTTCCAGTCAGAAGCAGATGGTAGCGGAACCATGCAGTCTGCACGCACCTGGCCAACAATGGGGGGCTTTGGACAAACCTGAAAGATTCATGGAGGGGGAGTGTGAATCTAGGTATCATGTATCCTTCATGCAGTAAGCAGCGGTGACTACCACTCTCACTTCAAAGCCCGATTCCAGCTAGATTATGAAATGCTTTAAAAAATGAACCATAAATTATAAAAGAAAAGTCTCAATCTTCTGCGTCAGACTAATTATTATCACTGCATCCGCCAAACTGCTGGAATGGTTTTGATGTCAAATATAACCCGGAGTATATCGGTGAGACACTTTCATTACTATTAGACTTTATTAACTTTTGCCCTGGCACCTTCTCTGATGCCTGTCACCCTTGGGGACAACGTCCTGTGTAACGTCCTCACTGTACTCAAACTTCAGTGTAGTTAAATTGTGTGGGTTTGCACTTTGGATGTGTTTGAGGTACTAGACGTTATGAGTGCAATAAGCTAACGTCTCGCCAAAATCGAACTGTCCCTCTCATCAATCTAATTTGGCAGAGGATGAAACATTAAACAACAAAAATATAGTGTCCCAAGGACACTGGATTATAGGGAAACAAGAGGGACAAATTTGCTTTTCCAAATTTTAAAAATTTTAAGTGACAGTTGTTACATTATACAACTGAAGCAAGATAAACAAATATATCCAATGTATTTAATGCTCCATAACTTGCAAATTGCATTTGAAAAGTCCTGTAATTGTCCCCAGCGGCCAAATCTGAGGATGCCTCCTGAATGTCTCCATAGAGTCATCCGGACATTGTTATGATGTAATGGGTATGTCCCCCTGTAATGTTCTAAATAAAGGGCACCATAGAAAAACCTCCAGGGGATGTCCTGGAGGCACTTGCTTGAAACATCCTACATGCCTCTCAGTGACATCAGGGGGCATCTCGAGGATGCTATTTTATAGCTGGGTGATTGCCCACACATCATGCTTCCATAGGTTAAAATGTCTTCCAAAAACAACCGTAAATGTATGCAAAAAATATTATGCTACACATGTAAACATAAACTACTTCACAACAGTAACTACATTTGTGTTTATGAATGCACAAAAATGGATGATCATTCAACAATTAAAAAAATCAGTGCTGAAATGGAACACACTTTGGACTTCCACCTTCTAAAATCAATCCCTCCAGAAAATATGAATGCACAAGTGAATTAATATTCTCCACCAGGAAAGGTAAGATTATAATAATGTCATGTTATATTTTGCATCCAGCAAAAGTCATCCATGTAATTTCTGCCAGCTTATGTCAAGATTTTGTGTTGACACACTTATTATGCCCATACATTTGGCCTACCTAGTCAGTGATTTAGAACCTGTTTCAACAATAAATGAACAAGCTGCTTAGCTATCTACATAATATAGCTGGATAGCTAGACAAACATTAATGCATGTACATGCTAGCCGACATTAGTTAGATATTGTTAGCTATATAGCCATCAATGAATGAATACACTATCCAATGTTAGATGGATAGCCATCAATAAATGGTCTGGAAGGTTACCCTGTGATGTTTGCCAAAAGAACAGCTGAACAAAGAATTAACTCAATAATACCACATGATATATTTGCAATTTTCTTGTCTTTTGTTTGCATTTACTTTGTTGAAATTGTCCTGCTGTTGCAGCCAGCAAATTAGAGCGCTGAATGCTGAAAGGGCATCCCCCCTTCCCATTACATCATTATCGTAACCGTGAGAGCACTCTGGCAATGCTTCAAGGGGGGTACTGTACTGCATTGGTGAAGAAGCAGCATGATATAAGCAATATCTCCACCCCCTCAACACCTTTTGCTACTCAGCCCCCAGCAGTGCAAGCTATGTAGGCAGAATCAGTAGATACAACAAAATGTATCTCTTGGGTAGAAAGGATTCTGGTTTCTGTCTTCTTAATCAGTTGTGGCCAGAGGAGTCTGCTGTGCATCAGCCAAACTACAAGAAGGGGCATTCAAGAGAAGACTATGAAAATATGAAACCATCCAACAGGGATAAGTTTGTCAAAGGAGACGTCATGCAGTGCAAACACGTTGTATGGATTATTGCAAATGTTCTGTAAACACGAGATCTTGTTTTGTTTCAACCTCATGAAAAGCAGATCCCTCGCTTAAATTTTTAGGAGACTGAGACAGAACTGAAAGGCACCATCTCGACTCTGGAAAGAGCTTGTGAGGCACCTCTCTGCAGTGGAGGGACACAAAATCATGTGAAAGTTGTTTTGTGCACCAACAGCTCAGCATTGTAGTTGTAAATAACCATCCAACACTGACTTGGGGTAAGTGCACATGCATAATTTAAATGCAACACATTCCCTGAATGGGGAACAGAAAGGGATAAATCTTTAGGCTGTGACACAGCTGTGTCTTGCCCCTCTGTGGCAGGTGTATCCATTTGCCTGTCACAGATAAGGATGGCAAAAATCATCCATCTTTCCAAGAGCAGAGAGTAAAGGAAAACTACAGCCTTAGGAGCACTCTAAGAAAATGGCATTATTGGCTTAGCTTGTGATCCAATTACTGAGCTGTATAGATTTAACTCCACACGCTAACAGCTAACATCAGGTCAGGTGAACCCCCCTCCCCCCCAAAGTGTGTGTGTGTGTGTATATATATATATATATATATATATATATATACATACAGTATAGTATAGGCCAAAAGTATATAACAAAGCAAAGTATAAACATTTTTTTCTATTTCTACAATAACACAAGATTACTTTTACTTAACAAAAATAATAATTGACATCAATTTGAGCCTTTGGCCTTTGGCTTTAATTACTATTAAATTAATTATTACAGCTAGTGGGAGGGAGGTGGAATTAAATTGAGTGAAATCTTATCTTCCTTAAGTTTTTTAAAAGCCCAGGTAGCCTAATACCTTTAGCTTGTAGCTCAAATAAAATAGATACTAAAGTTGCAAGAAATGTGTCAAAGAAGGAGGAGTTAGGCTTAGATGTACAGGGTCAAGTAAACATTGTGGCAAGAAGGTTCATCCCAATGAGAAATTGCTTGAGATTTACAGGTGCAGTGTTCAGTACACACTCAGAGGGTTCCAGCTAACATTCTTTTTGGCCTTCACAATTTGCCACTCTGAATCATGGTCTTACTGTCCAGAAGACCTTTTTCCTGAAATCTGCTGGCTCTTTTAGGTACTTCTTAGCAAACTATAACCTGGCCGTCCTGTTTTTTAGTGGTTTGCATCTTGCAGTGTAGCCTCTGTAGTTTTGTGTGTGAAGTTTTCGACAGACTAAGTCTCTAAGCTAAGTCACCGACACATCCACGCTTGCTTCCAGAAGAGTATTTCCAATCTTTCGGATAGGTGTTTGGGGTTTTTACTTCATTATGGTAAGAATTATTTGGTCACCAACTGTAGAGGTCTTCCTTGGCCTACCAGGCCCTTTGTGCTTACTGATTTCACCTGTGCTCTCTTTCTTCTTAATGATGTTCCAAACAGTTAATTTTGATAAGCATAAAACATTGGCCCATGTGTCTGACAGTTTTTTTTTCTTTTTATTTCTCAGCCTCATAATGGCTTCATTGACTTTCATTGACACAACACTGGTCTTCAGATTGACAAATGCCAATAATAGCCTCCATTGTCAATCAAGAGCCTAGAACCAAGGCTAGATACTGAAAGCTGTCTTATACCAGCAGTATGAAACAGCTTTCAGAAATAGGAAGTAATTGAACACACCCGACTGATCAGTCACATTTCAGACCTATGAAGCTGTTTGTCCCAAAAATGATGGTGTACTGAAATGGGGGACTATGTTTAAAAAGTGCTGTAATTTCCACATGACGAAACCAAAACATATAAACATACCCTTAAATAAAAGGCCTGGTTTCATATACTCCATATACATATATATCATGTCCATATAATCACAATTAAATGGAATTTTCTTAAAAAGTAGAACAATACCCCAGTCATAATTAAAATTTCTGACTTCTAGAACTGTATTTTTAAAGATAATTAACATTTTTAAGTCAAAGCTAAGAACAAATGCTAAGCAGAGGCCTATAAATACAGCAGCAATACTCAAAACTTCACCTTACCTCTTCGTTCAGTATGGCCTGGCATTGGGAGTAGTTTCCTTTCATGGCCCAAGTTCCGTTTGAGAGACATTCTCTGTATACACTATCTGCAAAAAGAACAGAGTTTCTATGGAGAATATTCTTGCCACAGACAATAGACAGTCAATTGCCACCACATTATTGATGAATCGTCATGATAGTTCATTCATTTCATTAGCAGACGCTCTTATCCAGAGCGACTTACACAACTTTTTACATAGCACTTTACATTGTATCCATTTATACAGCTGGATATATACTGAAGCAATGCAGGTTAAGTACCTTGCTCAAGGGTACAACGGCAGTGTCCTTACCCGAGATTCGAACCTGCGACCTTTCGGTTACAAGCGCAGTTCCTTACCCACTGTGCCACACTCCGTCCCATTCTTCTCTATGATTCTAATGGATGTGGTACTCTGCACTCAAAGACCTTGAGTTGGATTCAGTCAAAAACATTTAGACTGTTTAAGGGCATATGCAACTCAATCAGATCCTCTGGATTAATCCAGCACCCTGTCCAAATAAAGTTTACTATGCTTGCTGTACTGAGATACAGGGACTGGAGGTTTGTACTATTGAAAATTAGTTTTCATCTTATGATTGACACTCCTGATTGTGATTTATTGGTCTACTTTTAAAAAGCCTTTCCCTTGTGCTAGAATCTGTCTGAGCTGCACTTTTTCAAGAATGCTAAATTTATCTCAACGTTCTGAATAACACAGGAAGGTATCAAGCGATGGAAAAATAGACTGTTGCTAGTCAAGTGAAACACAAGACCATGTTTTAGTACATGTAGACCATTACCACTGGAGACCATTACAATTTACAGCAAAACCATTCGAATTTCTCTGTTGGTTCCTATTTCAGCAATCTTATTGATCTAAGTGCTAAGTGCATTTGATTGCATCTACCCAAAATTTCTGTATTGTGATTTCATTGCTTGTGTAGTTTTAAAAAATGGTTTCATTTTCCTCCAGCAAGGTATTTTGTTAATGACAGACCTGTACCTGCAGCCATGCAAGTGAGGTTGTTGATATTTCACAGATATGAAAACATATCAAAACACCATATAGATAACAGCATAAGCAACTAATCGAATTGATTTGGTGTACATAGTCAAAGCTCTGGCCTTCTGCCAGGACACCACCATTTTCATGCCTATTTATTTTCCGGTCTTAAATAAAGTGTAAGGCCTGTATGATTGAATATGAAACTACTTTAAATTGCATTGCATAAGCACTTAAACTAGCTAAATGCATTTGATTAAATCTAGTGATATGGCTGAAATGTGGCCACTTTGCTTTTGGAGAATGGTTGGGGTGAGTAGAGTTGAGAACTCTTGATAGGAAGTGTCACACTGACATTCCGTGAGAAATGCTGTACTTTCATTTTTATTTGCACCGTTCAGTGTCCTCTATAGTACCTCTAGGGTTTCAGGGATGAATCAATTTTCAAGAAATGCAGAAAAAATAGTCTGAACAATGCATTTAACCACAAATCTGTGGGAAGGAAGCATTCTAGGGCACATTGAGTGAGCAGAAGCAGGAATATGTGATACTATCCAGAAATAAAACAAAAAAAACAGCCTAAGAATGCCTCACAGGCAAAATATTTCCCAAGTTTTGGGATGAAAGCATGTCTTTTGAAAAACCCAGTGGATCCTGCAAAGTAAATTCAAATAATTGTAAATGAATAGCAAATGTAATGAGTCGGGTCCTGATGCCTCCCTAAGCAGTGAAGTGAAAATAGTAAGATTCTCTGCCGTGTGAAATTTTTCATTAAGTAAAAATAGCTTCCATAGCACAACTCAGAGAGAATTAATTTGTATAATAATAATAATAATAATAATAATAATAATTTTTTTAAGTGCTTCATTCAGAAAGCACTATTCATACATTATGTTTTATGCTGCTAAACAACAAAGCCCATTCACTTTATCTTCATTCAGTATGGCCTGGCTTTGGGAGTAAGATTAACATGAATATGAACATGAAATTAATATAATTAAGCAATATAAAAGTCTCTGTGGTGTCAGTTTCCCACTGACTTAAAAAGCCAAAACTAAATGGTCTATTAGTCTTTTATTACAGGGACCTGAATAAGTTATTTCATCAGTGATGATATTGTGAGCTGTTGCTCCTTTCTATGTGTTTAAGGTCTGAAGCCTTATAAAATATTGTACTGGGCTTTATTCACAAGGGTGCGAACCTTATTCCAATTCAGATTGTTATGTCTGTGGAAATGTCTGGCCTCTATGGGATCCCCTGGACACTTCCTCTGTCCCTTCAGGTGCCACATGTGTAGAATAATGTTTGTAGCATATCACTACCAGCCATAGCTTACACCATGTCCAGTTTATTGCCAATATATTGCATGTTAATATGTGACAGGCTACAGTGTGGATTACTGCATCAAGTCCATCTGCTTGCTAGAGCCGTCTGTATTAATAGGCCACTGGTGTGGGGGAGAGCAGCTGCTACCTCTGCCCCTGATCAATACCAATCAGGAATCATAACTATAATTAGGTTGTTATTTAGGTCCACCATAATGCCTTGCCACTGTGGGAATCTGCCATGTGGTAGGTTGACCTGCGGAGAATCTACGCTGTGATAGGACGACTTACACGTGGGGCAGAAATACTCTGCTGCACAGATGTCTAAGCCCATAATCCATCTCGTTGGCCGTAATATTTTTTGGATCATGTGCGGGGTGGGGGGGGTTTGGGGGGTTGATTGCATAAGCCGGCCCTGTCTGCAGTGTTATGTTGTCTGGTTAAAACAAACAAAAACAACCCACAAAAAAACAGAACATAGGAGCATTTCAGGACTGCGGCTCTGAGACAGCCAGTGAAATGAATGGGCAACAAGGGGGATGTTATGAGCAACAATCAGAGTTCCTTGTGACCTTGAGCACACTGTCATCACTGCCGTCAAACCAGAAAGTTTCCGCTCTCTGACCAATAACGATTTTTTCACTCATTACTATAATAAACAAACCATGCTGTGAATCAGACAGTCGAAGTAGATGAACAAGTCACTGATAAGATAGGATAGACAGCCTAGCATTAGCAATACTTGTGAATGCTGTCTAGACCAAAGCCAACCAATCAGAAGGCAACTTGAGTTAAAAACATGCCTTTTGTCATTCTGCGAATGTGGTGCCTAATTAATTTGACTTGTTCAAAGGCAATTTCCAAAAACTCCAAAGGCAACCACTTCCAGATATTTATTCCTTAACACTTAACGAAGCATACACACCTTCCTCTGAGGCAAAAGGAATTTGTTACGTTGTGTCGCACATGTTGCTAAACTTGACAAGACCTCTCTCAATGTATATTAAGAATGATGTGCTTTGATGGGCATTTTCTCTCATTCTTTATGCCCTATGTGTATTTGTGTTTATTATTGAGCAGTTTAATTGGCCATCGTCAATTCTTTGTGATTTTTGATCTGCAGCAGTTGTAGCATAAACCAGTGTCTTGGTCTTTTTTTCCCCTGTTCTTAAGACCCTGAAGTCCAGCTCATCCTACCAACTTTTATTAGTATTGTCAGGCGTTGTAAAGGCACAGTTAATTAAGAACTTCACGAATGCCTGGTTCCAAATGTGGTCGTATCACCTCCTATGGTCACATGTCTTTCCTCTCTGCTGTCAATTACTTGAGTTCCACACATGGATGAGTCATTACATTTTGAACCTCCCACGCAGCAGTTGCTGACGGACGGGTAAGCATTGGATGTGTGCTGCATCACAGCCCCCATCGGCAGGACACAGAGTGGCTTGATATGAATTGTGGTGTGAGTGTTTATCATTAAGGAATTAACAGGGAATATGGGTGAATATGAATGCAGCATCCTGCCAGGCAAGGATGGTAAAGTCGCACAGGGGCTTTTTAGATCACTGTACAGCTCCTCGGGGGGATGGTTGCATGATTATCGTGCTGATCCCTTTTCAGTATCTTGGCAGAAGCTACGGTTCCCCTCTTGAGTATATCAGATAGCAGGTTTAGATAATACTCTGGAATGCAAACATGACAGGTACCAGATGAGCACTTGGACTGTGAAAGAGAATTAGCCTGTACCAAACAGCTATAGTCCTTTGGGCTTTCCCTGTGATCCCTTGCTGAGAGAGAGAGAGAGCACGAGGGAGAAAAGACGAGCACCGGATCTGGGCACACTCACAGTGTAGGACAGACGCTGTGAACCTCACGGTAGCCTGGCAGCAGACCGTACCTCAAATCCTCTGTCCCTGTTTCTGTAGTTCTCTACAACCCTGTCAGGGTAATATTAACCCTAACCGTCTAGGCTGGCCACTTACTCTATTTTCCTTCACTCTTTTGAATGGGAAACTTCCCTGTGTTCAGAGCACCATGGCGCTCCACCAAAGCAGATTCAGGTCGAGACTGATGAATGCACTACTGATGAACTGGATTTCTAAAAGAAGACCTAAGGTTACGGTTAAGAAAGTACAGCAATGTTAGGAGTTAATCATTAATCATCCTTGTAGTTCTCCCACTAATTTGGGACTTTTAGTGAAAAACACTTTCAAATTACATTTTCAATTTCTGCATTTATCACCATTTTTATTGATGTACCCTCAGATTCTCGTGTATACTTTTAGATGTTAAGCAACAGATTACTGGACTCTATTACATCAACAGCATTGTACATCACTGCAGAGATAAACAATATATATATCAAATATAAAGCACACAGTTTCTATGTTTTCCAGTGTGTGTACACTGGTTCATTTAGAAGACTGTAGGGCCTTTGAAATGACCTCCTGTGCTCTGATCCATCTGGGCATTACTCTTGTCATTCCAAAGTAAAAATAGATAAGCCCTCAGACGTTGCGTTTGCAAGAAATTTGCAATCCTTGCCTGGTTTAATTTCAGTGTTTTTAGTTGGTGCAGTCAATGTATTTTGTGTTCATTACAAAGTTGAATTGTACAAAATGTTTGCTAATACAAATTCCAAGATTTTCCAGAAGCTGCACATCACAAATTGGAAAATGGCATGGTTAAGTGTATACAAATTTCAATAAACCATTTTAGTCAAATTGCATTTCATTAAGCCCAATTGTAGTGTTACTCATATAAATCATAATGTCATTTTATTATGAACATTAAAATCACATAAATCCACCAAACACGATTAAAACTAAAAGGAGAAATGTACATTCTATAGTTATAATACATACACAAAATAAATATAATCTATTATATTCATTGTCATGCTTTCTTCCACCTTGTATTTTTATTACAGTAACTTACCTCCAAGCACACTACTGTTTTACCAGTCTTCACTTGTAGGACTACGAAAGTTAATGCTATCTGAAAATCCCATCAGTGGGTGAAAGGTTGCAATAGTTAGATTACATTACACTACATTTATTTAGCAGACACTCTCATCCAATATAATACAACATAATGTTAATTATCACTCCATTTCCAAGTTTATTAATACCTGGTGGAAACCCACATATTAGATTTTCCTGAGTTAAAATTTATCACAGAAGTAATTTAATAATAATAAAGCAATGGAGTTATACATTTGCAAAGACTTTATCATCAGATATGTCATGGCCCTGGCTCTGATCAGCTGATCTAGGTCATCCAGTTATAGACATCCATTTCCTGGAGCTAGGTGCTAACACAGATGGTCCTGGCAAGACTAAATATAGTTGCAGGGGATATTTTTATACTGCTCATTCGCACACAATGCAATGAAGGCAATGTTCTGAATGCAGAACCATCAGTCAAAATAAACTTGGGCCTATTCCCACAACACTGTCACAAGGGCAACTTTACCTTTGAGTGGTGCGCAATTAACTTGCCTTTCAACATCAAGAGGTTCCCTTCAGGAAAAGATCCAGGTTGTGAGTGGCCCCATTAACCCCTTGCTAAGTGATAGGGAGACTCTCAACAAAACTGTCAAAGGACATTCAGTGCTATTTATTCCTAACCCCTCATGTTCACATCGATACAAACACATCTGTTGCCTTTCCAAAGAAGTGTTGGTATCCTTCCAGGTTTTTAGTGTTCATCACTAGATACTACTGTACATTGACAGAGGCACCCGCTATATCAAGGACATATTAACCTCGATTCAGGCTGCTACATACTGAAAAAGAGGGATGGCACATCCATCTGACACCTGCGACATATAAAAAGTGTTGACTTGTTTCTCTACCCAAATGCATCACTTTCTGCCTCCCTTTGTCATTGCCCAGTTCTCACCACCAAAGGTGCTAAACCTGCCAGTCAGGTCCAGCACAGTTCCCTGGACATGGGCGTGTCAGGCCTTCAGAGGAATCAGAAAACCTACTCCTCATCAGCAGTTAGAGATGGAATCTTCTGGGACTCTTTGGAAGGTGTGGCCTGTATTTTATATTTATATCTAAATATATGAAAGAGTTTTCTCGAGAAAGGAAAAATATACACCTAAAATAACCGTGGAACTGCACAGCAGAGACATTTACGGGATCTGTCACCGGGACTGCAGGGTTTTTTGCTAGAGCTATAATGAAGTCTTTTTTGAAAGAGCGGCTGCTTTTAAATGAGATTTATTGCAGCCAGAGGACCAGTAATACTGCAGATCCTGCAGCGCCGACTTCACAGATGATGATAATGTCAAGCTTGCTGACAGCAAGATGTCTGGCTCGCCACAGTGGCTCCATGGGCCTGCGGTGCGTATTGAGCCCTATCAGAGACTGCACATCTAATACATACCCATGGGATGTTTGGTCAATATTCTTTGGGTGTTAATAGTAATAATTATTTTTCCCCTGCAATAATCATTATGACTAATTTACTTCTGGGTAACTCCCGGTGTTTACATTTAACAGTACGGCATGAAAACAAACATTTAATTACACAATAGCGTCTCAGTGTTTCTTACAAATCTTAAAGACTTAAATTGTGCAAGTACAAAAGGGGTGCTGCATCCTGGCACAGCTCATCCAAGAAAATTGGAAGGTTTCTATTGCGTAAAGGTCAGTACCAGTGAGAAATAAAATGGTTAGGTCCTGACTCACTGTAGCCATTAAAGATCCCATAGTAGATCACATTTTCAAAAGAGCATTCGCTATTAACCAAAGTAGCCAAACTGCAAGTGCATCTACTGTATATTTAATTTGTTTCGGCTACATAATACAGTTCCTTTGGATTCTCCAGCCACTACCCTAACTCGGGTTGAGTTTTCAGCTGACCTGCCCGGTTAAGAGATTAAATGGAGTGGATTGGATGATTAAATGTATCAACTCCACGTGGACATGGGAGAAATATCTCTACAGTAAGTGTAGTCTTGGATTGATTTATATATTTTTCATGAACAGCACAGCTTGTGGGCAAAAATAATAATAACACATACCATGCGCACAGCACTGTGTATAAATACGTCTGCTTGTTATGTGTCAGCTGTATCAGCAGGCCAAAAAAGCATATATTATTCATGACTCAGCAGATACCGTTCTCCAGTGTAATTCCCATTGCTCATGTTTTCCATACTATACCCCTACACATCCCTATATTTCCATTGAAGCAAGAACTTAACCACAAGCTCACAATTCTGCAATTCTTTACATTTAAGGAAATGATTGGAAATGATATTGAGGGATTAATATAGCAGATACTGACCTTCTATATTAATTAATGCATTTGTTTTCAATGTGCTTTTTAAGAAATGATGCTGGATGTTCGAGTGCTGAAAATGGTTTTGTGAGCTTCCTGTAGGATATTAATCTAATCTGAACTGTTATCTACACCAGTGACTGTTGTGTCAACATCATGAACCAGTCAAAGTCCAGATGTAACTGTTCTTGAAGTGATAGTTCACTTTCTCTAGTTTTTAATATTATTTATGTTTTAGTGTGAAGTTTTCAGTTGGCCCAGACAGTTTTTTAATGTGCATGGAAGATTATTACAGATGTTTCTTATAACGTGTCCGCTTTACCATCTCTGCTATGGTGGCATAAAGCAAAAATAAACTGTCCTCTTGGGATCTATCACTTCATTCCCTGAAGAGGACAATATTTTCTTTATTTTGGACTTTTCTATTCCTTCAAATTCTTATGTAATAGATGCATTATTACAAAATTCTTATGAATAGATGCCTATGATTCCACATGCCATGTCATTGTCGTTTCCTCCGTTTACTTTACAAAACTGTGAGTGTACACCTTAAGAATCAAGACAGCGCTTCCCTTTGAAATCACTCGAAACTAAGGGCAGAACTTGTGTTTTCAGATGAATATCCCTAACCTTTCTTGCAGGATAGACACTTACTCACTGATTTATTTGTCACCAGGAGCACTCTTTATGGGAATAACACCTCTAAAATAACTTAATATTTCAACTTTTAATGTTCAATCCAAACTGTATTATTTTCCCACAAAAAACAAGAAAAAAACATGAACGTAAGTATGCTTGCACTCACACACAGATACACACACACACACACACACACCCACACACAGCCACAACCACAATCTCTAATTGCAGCCGGCCCTGCAGGAGAGCCATTATAGATTTGCTGAGAAAGAAAGATGTTTTGACCTCCTGCACTCTGGTCACCCAGAGATGCTTTTTCTCTAAATGGCCACCCAGATCAATTTGCTAGACAGGAGTCTCCACAATCAGTCATTTGTGCAGCAAGTGAGGAATGCAGGCAGTCTTCTGGGAATGTGAACCACCTTGCTTATCAGGGAGACAGGGACACCTTGTTGTTGCCTACTAATCTGCACCAGCAGTAATGGATCTGGAAGGAAGACAAGGGATTCCACCACCGGGACCTGTCACCAGTTCTGAGCTGAGTGTACTCACAGAGGACTATGGGAGTTTTTCAGTGCAGGTGCAGAGGTAACTGCATTTAATTCTGAAACTGATTTAATTCTGAACCCCCCCCCCCCCAAGCGCGCGCACACACACACACACGCACACACTCAACCCCACCCCAACCCTACCCTACACCCACCCACAGTTCACAGTTTTTGATCTGCTGAGGACCAGGTTGTACTATGCAGTGGTGGACAGATGTAAAGCAGGACACCCTCCCACGACATAAGCCGATTAAATGTTGGTGCTGCTGAGTTTTCTAATGTCACCATAGTTCTTCCATTAGCGCTCGTTTGACTCATACCTCATACCTCATTCTGTCTCCCATAATCAGTCCACAGGCAGCCCAGCTCCACAGACGGGTTCCCTCACTCACTTGTAGTGTTGTATCTGACTCCGTAGAATTCCTCCGGACATGGCCGCGATACCATCTCTCCGGCGCTGCTCCTGGGCCAGCAGGTGCCGATCCCATCTATCGACATGTTGCAGTACAGACCTGGATACAAAGGAACAGCGCAGTGAATGGGCTGTTTCATTATGCCATGCCTTTTAGTCTGTCAATGTAACCTATAGCTACCAACAAAAACCTTACTTCTTTTTTTTTTACTCAGTTCTGCCACAAGTGCAGCTGCCTCTCTTCAGCTGATAAGAGGATGTGAGTACACCTAGCTTAAACACCAATTCTGTCATTAAAGCACAACCTGATTTAATTTTCAGTCAATATTTACTTAATGTAATATATACTATTCAATCCTGGTGGAAATTTTTCCTGTGTACATAAGTTCCACGAACATTGAATTGAACAAGTGTCATATTTATATTTTCTTGCCTCAGGCTTATTGGCTTTTATGTATTAAATACATTTTCTGTACATGATTGTAGATAAAAGACACACAATGTAAAATAGCCTTTTGAAGGCTGAATTGTAGCATATTAAGTTAAATACTAACAGTTAGATCATTTAGGAGGTCTATTTGGGTTCAATGGCCATATATTTATTTAAAGTATCATTTAAAGAAAATAAGCAAGATTTGTTTTTAATAACTTTTATAAAAAATTTTATAGCACCTTTGTACAAAATATGCATCACAATGTGATTCACAAAATAAAGGATCTAACAGAATTAAAAAATAATGAAAGTAAATGAAGTTACAATAATAAAAATAAAGAAGCTTGTTTTTTAGTTTATATTTAAAACTGCTAACAGATAAAGAATCTCCTGTGAAGTGGTAATGAGTTATACAACTTTGGTGAATAAAAACAAAAGGTAGACTCTGCATTTATATTCCACACTTGTAAAGTAAGCTGGATCACATTTGCAGAAGAGAGTGTTGGCAGAAAGGTAGTTAGACAGTCACTAATTTATTCAGGTGCTGAACCATTAAATACTTTTAAACCCAATGAGGGAAAATCAATTCTAAAAGTTACAGATAGGCAGTGCAGTGCAGCATTCGTGATATGCTCATGTTTGACTTTGAATACAGAGCCAATTTCAGGTGAACTTGAATAACTGATTTTGAATAATGCCTGAGTCTTCTTTGAGAGCACACACATCAGATAGAAGAAAATATAATCTCTATGATCAACTAGCGTGAAAACTGTTTTAACAGCCCAATTTTCTGACCTCTTTCATGACCAACCTAAGCCAACCTAATGTTGATTGTCTTATTTTTTCTTATATATCCCACCAAAATTTGGAACGGCCAATCACCTGCAACAGCAGCCACATACACCACTGCCAATTCAAGAGAGTGTAGACATCCATGGTTCTCCACGAAACACATGAGGTCGCCAACGGCTTCTTTTCACATCGTAGACTGCAGCTAAGCTTGCATAGAGTGAAGTCTGAGGAAGACTTTTGACAATCTGTGGCTGCCCGTCCAATCAGCAGGGGCCACTAGATAGTGATGAACACAGAACCCTATTTGACAGAACCCTTCCATTCCCTGGGTGATGCAATTGGCAATTGTATGGATCTGTCGGTCCCATCCGGCCCTGATGCGAGGTGTTGCATGGATGATTAACTCACATCATGAGACAATTACAAAAGTTCAGATTTTTATTATGGATGCTTATTATGGACGTCAAGTCAATCTTAAAGGTCGCAATATTATCCAATCATCTATAATACAGGAAATTAGTGTGTCCTTAAGGGAATATTTCCCCACTGTTCTCATGTTGCAGTGGTCACAGGTCACCATTACACCCACGAACACTGACAATAACAAAAACAGAGCAGTAACAGAGAGTGACAGAGCAGTTATACACAGTTGAGGGGCATGGAGGCATGACTGGGAGAAAATATAGCCGCAAATGAGAAATAGATGTTTTGTCAGGTCTGTTAAATCCATTCTCATATTGGAAATGTCCTTTAAAGCTTTTATCTTGAAAGTGGGGTTTGCACTGAGGAGTTCTGTTTTTTGTCTTCCCATTGTAGCTTGTGCTTTTAAATATGTATTTATATTTTCATCACTGCAAGTGCACAAAACTACCTTTCTGTGTGCATGACCTATCCGGTGGAATCACAGGCATGCAATGAACAACTGCAGGCTATTCTGTGATTTCATTTGTTTTACCCCAAAGCAGTGGAAGTGGCTGCATATTACTGCACAAACCTTTCAAATACAGTTACAATGCCATGATTAACAAACATCAGCAGCTTAGATACATGTATAAATGAACAGAAAAGCTGAGTTGTTTTTAATTATATATATGTGTGTGTGCGTGTGTGCGTGGCAAGTCTAATTAAAAGGTATATTTAATCCAAAATGAAGCATTTTCTAAAAATCATTTGATGAAATATTACGACCAGTCAGATGAGGGATATAAGGTTAATTACTGACAGGCAATTTTGTCTCTGATGTTTTGGCTTTTAATAATCAATAAGGGGAATGCTGAGGATGTTTTCATAAAATCGTTTCAATTGTGACATACATCCTCTTTAGGAACTTTGTCTATGTCTGTTTAATTTTGGTTAGTTTGCTACCTCTGAAATTCATATGCTTGCTTTGTTTGCCTCACTATTACCGGCTCCCCGCAAACCTAGTTCAGCATGAACGTTTGTCATCTTTAACGCACGTCTGGTTTGATATCTGGCCTGCCTTTGTGGACTGTGAATGCTCAGGCTTCACTTTTATTTCATAATGTAGTTACTAAATTCTGACATACATGTATTTTTACAATATCTATTTACATATATTTTCACGGTACCTTAGTATCTCTCAATAATCGTGGCTCTTTATTAAATGTATAAATACATATTTGGTTATAATTTCTGTAATTTAATTTGCATTTACACCCCATACTGTTATAAGACTATACTTACCTGTGGTATTGCTGGATGTCTGATTCCATGATGCCAGTGAATTTACTGGAAGTGGAAAAAACAAAAGCGACCATTATTTATTATTTATTATTGTCACTTAATCTTCCTTTTTTTCAGTTGAACTTACTGTGCCTCCAAACAGTAAGGCTGCATTCAGACCAGATCAGGCAATGCGGCACCTTCCCGCAGGGTTGTGCGGAGGTGTGGACGTGTCACTACATGGCCCATGTGTGTGACGTCATGTTGTGAACTTTAACCCCCCCTCCATTTCCTGTCCACTAACTCAAACAAATGGACACAAACCGGAAGCTTCTTGCTATCGTTATTTTGCAGCTTAGACTGCAAGCCAGACGCAGACGTCGAAGCTGGGTACACAAAATAAACCAAGCGAGGACACAACTAGGAGAGTATCATCCTTTGGTCCATGAACTCTGCCTGGATAGCGCCCGGTTTCAGCTATATTTCAGTCTCTCTTCCATATCTTCACAGTTGCTCAGTAAACAGCGGAATGCTACATGGTAATTTAAACAAGGCTCTTCTTCCCGTGGGCGTCTTCCGCTCTGATCGCTGGCTTACGTGATTGGCCACCGCAGCGTGACGTCGGGTTGCGTTACGGCAAAAGTTGATTCTGGTTCTATTTCTTCCCACACGGCCGGAACCTTTTTTTGCTGCACCCCATGCGGTCCTCACTCCCGCAGCCTAAACGCACTACCCCCATTCAAATGAATGGGAGGACTGCCGTTTGTCCCTGCGTTGCCTGATCTGGTCTGAATGCAGCCTAATAATGTTATTCAGAATGTTTACCAATCTTGCTTACAGAAATACAAATACACCAAAAAATGCAGCAATTCATAATGACCCATATTAAGATCACTGCCCATATTCATCAGGTGAATGTATACTCTTTTTTAAGTCACTGAACAAGAGCATCTGCTAAATGAATGTAAAGTAACACATGACAATTATTTTGTTGATATTGCACAAAATGTCTACAATGCAGATAATAGGTCATGTGATAATATGTTACTAATTCTACATAATGTGTCAGAGGTGAGTGATGTACATGGCCACAGTAAAGCTCTCTGCTAAATGAGGGCCACTCAAATCTGTCACTGAGCACATTAGTGTACACCACAACTATCTTGGTTGAAGATACGGTTAATAAGGTTATGTATGAGGATATGTAGGACGATTCCCATTACTTATTAGAACATATCCAATATGCATGACTGATTTGAAAAGATTTCTAAATGTGCTGAAGCTAGAATTACACTTTAGAAAGAAAAGGCCAGCACTTACAAAAATGTTCACTTCTTTGTAAATATTTTTTGATTTTTTATTATCCTGAAGCACTAATCTTCCTACTGCATGAACGCTTCATTTATTTTCCATTGGAGCATTCATGTGCTGAGGCTCTGGGTATTAGAGAGTATTTCGAGGGGACACACTGTCCCCTGATTGCACTCATTCTGCACAAGCTACGTCCTGCCTGTAAATTCCTTTGCGCTTGAGTGCGTGTGCTGGGAGATCAGCTGGCAGCTGATGCGGTCATTCATATCTATTCATTATCCGGACAGAAACATGTCTCATATAGGAGAGACTGAGTGGGGATGATCTCTGTGGGTGCCAAGGTCTCTGTGCCGCAGAGCAGACAGCCGCACCGTGAGGAACACTACAGTTGAACACACTTATCAGCGGCCAATCACACCGAGCCCATGGTAGACAGACGGGACTCAATTACCTAGAAACACTTTTCAGCGGAACTTCTGGTTCTAGTTGATTTTTCAGGGACACCCTTTCCCAAGTAAACGGAGAAATGCTTTTCTAGTCAGGGGATATGTTGAACATTGCGCAAATTTGTATCTAACATTTCTACAGCTCTTATGAGTGACTTTCCCCAGGTTCATTCACGCTTGAGCCAATATAGTTTGTGTCAGGGAAAAAGATTTACTGACAGATCTGAACAATAGGAATGTCAAATAGAACATGAGTGAGTCCAGCCAGAGGCTGACCACTTCAATAAGTTTATTTTTATTCCTTCATGTATGACCTGGCTCATTCCTTAGTGAATCCTTTGTTTGCTTAGAATTCTCAGTAGTTCAATATCCCAGCATGCCATCCACTTACAGAAACTCTGGAAGAAATTCTAACAAGAGATACAGAAACGCATACAAATGTACGCCACATAATTAGCTGCTGAGAACAGTAGTGGATCTCCCACACAGGACATGAACTGTGTCAATGGTTGAACCTTCTGACCTGCATTTGGATTCTTCCCCTTTGGGAGCCTGAAATTTTTCCTGTAAATATGCCTGTGGCAGGGTTCTGTCTGGGAGAGGGAATCTGGGCAACCTGGGGCCACGCCTACTGGATAACAAGGCTTATGCACCTGGACTGCATTTTATAAGCAGTTCAAGGTTTTAAAAGTGTGCTTCTTTTCTCAGAACGTGTCTGAGCTGGGGTTTTTCTTTCCCACGCTAGGATCTGAAAAGCTGTCTTTTGGGTTGGGTTTATTTTAATTTTGTGGTTTTAGTTGATTATTTTTGAAGCCAGAATCCCGTGAGGGTGAGCAGTAACATTTCTTTATTATTTGCTCTCTCTCTCTAAAGAAAATAAATTTTCTGGAGAAATGTTATTGCATCTCCCTGTGTCCGACTGATCAGCCAATTCCAGGGGTGTGTCATGGCATGTGATAATCCCTCAACAAAAACCACCTTTTCTCCAGACGGAACACATCAGTATCCTGTTTAAAACTGCTGGAAATCAGCCAAATCACTGCTGAAACTGATTTCCTCAAATAATTTGAAGACATTTTAACTTCAAGCAAATATGATGTTTGATGTTTTAGGAGCTGTTATATGACAAAATTTACTGTTTTACCTGTCCATTTTAAAAATTTTCCATTTTTACCTTGATTTAAAAAAAAAAAAAATACACACCTTGTCCTACTCTTGAATGAAAACGCAGACTGATTTAAAGCTTAAAACTGATGGTCAGAGTCAATGCAGCCATACTGGAATAGCTCTGAAAGTCAATGTTCTGTAATAAAAATAGTTTAACCTCCTGGGCTGTCATGTGGGACAATAACCAGTACCAGCATACCAGCAGAGGAAATGGCTTGGGGTAGAATACACAACAGCAATACTTCTGTAAAAAGTACACCAGTCCTTATTGCTTTACATAAACGCAGTTCTCATGCATGTAAAATAGCAGGATGCAATGATGTCAAAGCAATGAACTGAGCAGGCCCCACTTCAGGGGTGGGACAACCGAGTATGCTGTCCCGAGCCTGGGAGGGGGGGGATTGGGGTGATGGTCTGTGAACGTTAGATAAATATTATTTGTCTCGGGCGGGCCTGGGAATAATATAATAATATAATTTTATCCCGGGCCCAGGAATTTCACCCACATGCCCTGGAGCTGAACCCATCAGTGGGAGGGTGCGTACCATTTGTCATCTTTAAAAGCAGGTGGCTGAATTAAAGCCTGAAGTCCCGGAAGAAAGAAATCCTCCACATGAGAACAAACACACTGTTGAACAATTCAGCGATGTTCTGAAAGGTGTAAAAGCCCGCACCTGCATCCACTGTCACATGGGTGTGATGTGTGAAGAGTTAAGGTCAGTTCTGACAGGCAGAGCTTGGGGTTCTGCCGGGGCCTCGTCCGTGCTTCTGTTTGAAACTGTTGTAGTCTGTATTTCCGGTCACTTGTCTCCCCAGTACTGTCTCTGTGTCTGTGTTCCCTGAGCTGCTTCACTCCCCTGTACTTGTGTGATTTCACTATTCGGGTGGTTCCGGGTTTTCGTGGTTTCCCCCCTTCTTTCCATTCTCGCCTTACTTCCTGCTTATTTCTAGTTTTACTAATTTCTACTAATCCCTACTAACTTATAGATTGTAAAGTACTAACCTCGCTAATATACTAACATGTGAATATTACTAATGGACTAACACACACTAGTTTTGGGTTTTTGATAGTTTAGATCACTATACTAATACATTAACCAGTCTCCCCTTTTCCATGCTATCCGATTATTTGTAAGCCTTTGTTTGAGATTCCTGGACACCTTGCCGACTTCGGTTTGCCTCTCCCTTTGTTTTGTTGCTCCTGTTCGACCTTCGCTTTTCTTTGACTTCTTTCGCCTGCCCCTTTGTACCTTCGCTATTTCTGATCTCCTGGTTTTTGACTTTTTGCCTGTCTTTTTACTATTCTTTTGGAAACTCGATTCGGTACCGCACTCTCTCTGATCACCTGGCTTCGAACTTCGGACTGATTAAAGACGACGTTTTCTTGGATTTCCCTGGTCTGCGTGTGGGTCCTTACTCTGAACATAACATGAAACCTCCGATTCACAGTCCTGAGGGACTGGTGAACGAATGAAAAATGGTCTTGAATGCTTCTGTTGGCACCAGGGTGAAGGATTTGCAAAACAGGCCACAGGTGGCATGGCTGGGCATTCCTCTCTCTGAATGCAAGGAAGCTTTGGAGATCAAAAATGTGGGACTGTACTCTAGCAATTTCCTATCCAGCAGCACCTAACTCCAGTGCATTTTTGACACCGGAATGTTTCTATTTAACACAACCTCTGCTCTGGAAGATGACCATGATTGCCATTTACTGTGAGGGCGGAGAAGGGTGAAGACCAGACGCGACCAAACAGGGGATCTATAAGTTACCAAAGGGCACTCCAGTAACCACTGAGTCTCGTGAGACGAAATAAGAAGGGGGTGCTATACTCCTAGGGGACGTATCCCAAATAATGAATAAACCCCTAAACGGGTAACTGAGGAAGGAGTATATAAGGAAAATAAAGGAACAGGGAAATGAGAAATGAAAAATAAACAACTTCGAACCGAAGCTGAGAAAAAGAAAATGTCTTTTCAAAAACAAACAGAAGTAGTTCTGAGGCCAACTAAAACCAGGGGGGAAAACTGGTTAGTAAAGGGCAGAAAGGTTTGTGCCCCAACGGTGACACAATAACCCCTTAAAACCGCCGGCCTCAGAATCTGGACCTATACTGTCCTAATACCTTTTTCCAAAAACAAACAAACTGAAGTCAGAATTCTTTTTAAATTTCTTTGTTCTTAAATTCCTTACACCTTGCTCAGGAATACGACAGGGAACTGGCTAGAGCAAAACACGTTACACTCAAGCACCGTTCCACTGCCTACTGACGCTTTAAATACCCAGCCACAGGTGTGGCTGGTAATCAGCGGAAGATGTGAGCAACCCACAGGTGAAACAGATCAGAGGTAACCCTGCAGGAATGCATGGAATGTTCAAGCAGGAACAATCCTCCCACAGGAACCAAAAATAACGATTAGCCGAGTGGCTAATCTGCAAGCTCGAACTAATCGTCCCCACACACCAAAATAACGATTAGCCGAGTGGCTAATCGGAATGCTAACCACTGAGCCGGTGCAGGCACAGAAAAATGATCTACCTGCACAGAAACCGTGACATTTACTCTGAGTAGTAAACAGCAATCAGAAACTTACCTTTAAATTGCTAATGAACCTAAAGCAGGCTTTTGATTAGTATTACCTGATTAAAACAATGCTAATTTAAATAAAAATCCACATCTAATTCCTTAATACCTCATTTTGTCCTTCATACATTGAGGAGGAGTTTGAGCGGGGTTGCAGAGATTGATTAATGTAACCGCTTGTTACATAAAAGCAACAGATCCTGATATTGGCATCTCCCGCTCGGAAATGACCTCTCTTTGTTACAGGCGGCCTGATCATTCTGTGGAGCCTGGCTTTCACAATCAGTGGTCATGTGACCACATTACATTGAACACAGAGATGGGAAGGTTTGACTAAATAGGCACGGAAGAATTGCAATGCATAGGTTGTAACACAAAAACAGTCTATATGAAACACTTTTTAGATACACTATTTTCTTCTTTAAGTCAAGATTTCCTGTATTCCTGTAATTTACAGCATCTTTCTACGCAGATGGCATCTGAATTGTTACTGTAACAGGCTTTATCAGTCTTGTTCAATTACCCATTGTGAGCAATGAATTTGGTGTAAAAAAAAGACAGCTGAACAAAGATACATTTAAAAAATTTTACCTTTAAGTTTATTTCTAGGCCTCATATATATGCACTCATGTGTTTTCTCAAATTTCAATTTAAACAACGTGCCTCACAGCTTTTTCAAAAAAAGAAATTCATATGCTGTTCTTGGCACACGCTCAATACTCCCAGAATTTTCTCTTACACAGGCATACTATTACAGGTGTCATTATTAATAATAACGGAGAAATGGAGACAATGTGGTACAAATGAATAATTATTATAATAAGAATGATAATAAGAACAATAACTCCAGCTTCTTTCAGATTTCTGCACAACAATTGTTTCAATTGTTTCATCCAGTGTCTGTTTAGAAGAGAGCCTTGTGCACCCCATAGGAGCTCCGTTTTTCAAATATCTGCATTAAACAGAGGATACAAGGATACATTTGCACATTAATGACATTTTGATCGTTGTTCGATTAATATCTGTCCAGTGTTTATCAGAGAAACTTTAACTTGAAATTCTGTCACCATGAATTTTGTCTCCCATTTTGAGTGCAGTCATGTTGACTATAGCCGTTTCCACCAAAATTACCCGGAACTTTCAGTGCCAGGAACTACTTTACCAGGAACTAAAACGTTCCTTCAGCCAATGGTTGTCTGCGTTTCCACCGGGGTCTAAAGTACCGCGAAGATTAGGCAAATTAGCCCACTGACGTTGTCGTCGGTCCATCTGTCATATGATTTCTTCTGTAACCCCATACTACCACCGAAGTAGCCTACATTATTTTCTAATAACCGGGACAGCCCGGAGGGGTTTATTCCACTTATATACAACGGGTTACCAACAATGACTATATATGGTTACTTTTGTATTTATTGATTTTCATATATCGTCTCAAACACATTAATTAACAGCAGAAAACATGCACACGTTGTAAACAATTTGCTGTTTTATTACTTTCTCGTCGTCAATTCCATATAGGCTAATCGCAAAATGACAAGAATAGAACGAAAACTCGGACTTGCGTGAAAATGTAAATTTGGTACAGCCACCGTTTGCTTTCCTTCGAAGTTACTGTTAGCCGAGCAGCGAAGTGTGCCCTCCAGATGCGAACCATGCACCATAAATGAGTCCATAGTCTTCCTGGTCTTTTCGTGGAATTGAAAAATGGCAGTAAAATTGAGTAAAATTACGGCAGTCTGAAAAAGCTAAAGGGAAGATTACTAGAATTAACCTGTTATTTTACCCGGATAAAAAGTGCGGAAGGTGATTTCCAGTTTGCTTTTACTGTATCACCAATGTTAATTATGCAGAACTACCGCATACCTCACATAACTGTATCAAACGTTTTGAGTCAATTACAACGGGCTAACAAAGAAAATCCGGAAGAAAATATTCAGCAACCGAATTAATGAATGTTTTGGTAGCCTACGTAATATGCTGTCCCAGCACAAATGCTTAGCATTTTATAAAACGAATACTAAAGCAAGAAAAGAACAGAAGAGCACACGTTATAATTCCAAGACGTTGACAGGCTATAACCAAAAGTAGGCTACTGCGCCGCATAACATACAAGTTTGATTTGAAGTTATTATGAAAATAAATTGGTTTGCCGCTGCATATTTTCAAACATGGCGGGTAATGGCGGAAAATAAATACAACACAAATGCTACGAGTACTCGACCAATCAGAAATGTTCAGCGCTGCAAGCTCCACCCAAAAGGTTCCTGTACTTTCGGAAAGTACTACCCCCCGAGCAGGAACGTTTTGGGGGGTAAAACAAAGCCCCCAGAACTAAATTTAGACCCTAGTTCCTGCGGTGGAAACGCACCGAGTTCCTCAAAAGGTTCCTAGTTCCGGGGTATAGTTCCTGCGGTGGAAACAAGGCTTATATTTGTGCTTACTGTGACATCACCAGCTGCTTCTTTTCAAACTCACAAGCCAAGCTTGCACAGATATGAGTCAAAGTATGACACCTCAGGTGCCATTTCAGAAAGCTTTTATCTGAATGTCACTACCATCAATCATGTGTTGGCCTGCAGGGCACAGTTGGCACTGGCAATATTGGGATTTGATCCCAGATAGTGGGCCAAATCAGTGCACCAAACGCTAGACTAAACCAGTGCCTCAACAGGATGAGCCACGTCGCCACCTGTTTATAACAACCTAAGGTTTCTATTGGTTGGTTAGCCAATACATTCTTACCACAGGAATGATGAGGGTATCCACATACTAGGTGACACTTTTGATGGGTTGTACTCATTCAAAGATATAAAAATTCACTTTAACCTTTTGAAGTCTACAGTCATTTTTGTATTTTGAACTGTTGGTAAACCCTTGGCAAGTTCTGTATAGTAACAAAAGTCACTGACCAGGAGGAAGTCCATTGGTCATATTATCCATTCATTTATGTGACTGTATTCTATTGGTTGAGCGATTCCTTTCCATACAGCTCCGCTTGTCATTGAAGACCGGCATAGTAAATGTTTCTCTAGCCTGGAGTCTACACATTTTCCCTCTTGTTTCTATGTCAAAAAATGACAAAAATATAGCTAAAAATGTAACAGATGTTTTTTATTTGCACAATACAAGACTGTACATACAAATATTATTTTAATTTTAATTATATCTATGCTTCTACTTGGTCTACATGCAAACATGTGGTACCATCCATGTAAAAGCTCCAAGTCTGCACATTCAGGTTTTCTCTGCTTGTCTCTAGGTCCCACGAGTGAGAAACTACGCGTCCCGAAATAGCACATGCTGAATGCTGCTGTCAGCGATAACTCTACTCCACAGGCTTAATTTATCTGCGTTATCTTTTTCATTAATTTTAATATATATCTGCTTTATACATGCTTACGCAGTGCCTTGGAAAAAGTTATCAAGATCATCACTGAGACTTTTAGGGGAAGTCGTGTAACTGAACTGAACTGAACTGAACTGAACAGAACAGAACAGAACAGAAGAGCTAATCTATCGCTGATCTTGTAAACCAGTCTATCATATCCACTGTAATTTTTCTGGACAGTGTATTTGGCCCCATGTAAAAACTATTATATGAAACTGTTATCTGAAAAAAATGAACTTTCTGTTCCCTAAATAATGTCAGGCCCTTGGTTACGTCACGGATATGGTTTGGATTTGTCTACAAGTAGTTTCTTTGAAGATTGTCGTGTCAAACATTTCCATATTACGTTCGTGGACCATGCCTTTTAATTGATGTGAAATGTAAATAAAGCCTTCTGCTTGATAGCATCATCACAGCAAAGAAAATGATTTATGCACATCATTTCCCTCTAACAATGGCTCCTTAGTTTTCAAGAGGTGGTGCATATGAAGTTGTCAATGGCATGTATACTGTACATGGTGCTCAGGAGAAGGGGGTGGGGGTGTGTGGTTGTATATGTAATTACGTGCTCCTTGCATCATGCATTGTTTCTTGCTGTGATAAGACATTTCATCACAAAACCATTTACCAGCTATGAAAGACATTTTACGAAAGACCCTGTATATGTACACTTTTACAAATTCATGTACAGGAAAATTAAAAAAGTTCCTTTCGATGTAAAATCAAATATTTATGAACAGGGGAGCTGGAGGACATTACATTACAAGCATTCAGCAGATAATCTTACACAGATTTTTATACACAGTATCCATTTATACAGTAGGACATATACTGAAGGAATGCAGGTGAGGTACTTTGCTCAAGGGTGCAGCAACAGTGCCCTACCTGGCAATCAACCCTGCAACCTTTCTGTTACACAGACAGTTCCTTAACCATTATGCTTTGTGCTTCTTCTGCAATGAATATTCACAGATTCACTTTAGACAGACACTCGCTAAATGGACTCACATTATAACACTGGCTAGCTAGCAGGACACGGAGAACTATATGGAAAACAACACTGACTGACATAAAAAACATAAAAGCCACTTGAACAGTAGTTGAATGTACATTTTACAAAATTACTGCAAATGGTACCTCACAGATATTCAACCCTACATGCCACAGACCTCCGTCTGCTACTCAGGACGCCTGCACCTCTCCCTCTCGCACCTGCCTTCAACCGTCTCCTGTCGTTCTGGCCCACGATGTGAATGACCTCCTGAGATCAGAACAGTGAGACCTGACACTAGCTAGACTGAGACTCCCTCTCAGGCTGCACCTCCCATCCTCCCACTCCGTAATCTCATACTTCTAGGTTTAACTAGTGCTGTTTCGTAGTGCTTCTTATGCCATCTACATGCTTGATTTTGCTAGACGCTGTTGCTGTTCTCGTTTGTGTTAGTGTTAATCAGTTTAACCTTCAGGGTCCACGTTGAACTATGCGGTTGTTCCCTGCACTTGGACCGGTACTTCTCTCTAGAGTTTTCGACATACTTGTTCCTGGTTATGGTTATACACTTTGTTGTACGTCGCTCTGGATAAGAGCGTCTGCCAAATGCCTGTAATGTAATGTAATGTAAAATCTCAACAGCACAAATTCTTCATATTATTTATTTTCTATTATTTATATATAATATAGCAAAAAAGATTATTTTGATTGCACAGGGTCTTTAATAACAACAATTTTAATATTCTTGCTGCTTGGACCCTATGTACAGCCAGCAGGCTGCTAAGAATTGTTTTGTGACAAGCACAAAGACTCTGCATAACTCTTTACAGAACTTGGAAATTATGATAATGAATGACGGAATGGCTCATCCCCCCATTAATACTTTAAATTATGAATCATTGCAGAGACATGGATGAGTACATTATACAGTGTATTTTTTTAAAATGAATGCAAATCATTATTTATTTGAAAGCTTTATTTTAAAAATACGATATTTTACATTACATTAGCTTACACTAATTTGTGTTTTTTTTTTTTTTTTCAATTTCTTTCTGTTTTACAGAATCTGAAGCATTTCAGGTTAAGCACCTTGCTCAAGGATACAGTGGCAGTTTGATGAGGGAATCGAACCTACAAACTTGCAAAATGGACAAATAATGTGGATGAAGCACAAGGAGTTTTGAACTTCAAGTTCAGTTTCCACATAGTTGAAGTTGTTTAGTCATTTAAAGCACACTTCAAACGCAATCGAGACTAGCTCAAGGACCTAATGAGCACACTACAATCAGGACTGCAATAGTTTGGTCGTGATCTTGTTCTAGATCTAGGAAATGCATGTCTTGTGTTTAATCTGTGCTCATCTCCAACTAATAAACAGTATCATGTTACAGAAGGAAAAATTCAAATAATATATTTTTTTGTAAAGTCAATGGGTTAAAAGATAAACGGGTTAAATGGCTTAAAAGTTCCTTATTTAACTACCAATACCGTTTTTGTAACCAGAACATTCCCAGAAGGTTGCGGTTAATATACCAAACATGTCCTGGATGACCCAAGAACATTATGTTTAAATCACACTGCAGGAATGTCATTCAGCTGTATTCCAGTTCAAACATCATTTTAATTGGGAATGGTTAATCATGCTAATTTAATCAGGAAAGGTAGCCACGCTCAATGCATCTGTTTCAATATTTAAATTAGGAACATTCTTAGAAGGCTTTTCATGATGAAATGATCTTGCAGGAGATGTTACCAGCAAGTCTGTATGCCATAGGCCAGGCATATCTGACATCTGTGGCTTTGAAATGTTCTAATTACATTAGCAATTGTATTTATATAACGTTCTAGGTCAGCTCCATGTGTGTTCATACAAAAATTTTAAAAGGTCAGTGTTTTTGTCATATTTTCTTCCTATATTTTTTAAATTCTCTTAACTCTAAGGAGATTAAAAAACATGACAATCAAAGGCACAAAGCGCACTGCATTATTTACGATATTAATTAAGAATTAATTTGCCCTTGATTTAACCTGCAGCTAGTCCTGACTGTTTGCCTCTTTTAAGCATGCAGCACAGTATTTAGTATCCTCTTTTTGTATTATATTCTGCTAATTGTACAGTAATGTATATGAATATGAACATTTCATTTCATAATTGATTACAATTATCTTGAAAATAATGTTTTGTATGCAAGATGATGAATTAATTCACCCAGACAGGGAGAAAATAAATAATATAATATAAATAATAAATAATAATAAATAATTTGGTAGAACAGTTCATACATAATCTCAGTTGACTGTCATGTTAATGTTTGACCTTTGCTGTGCAACATTACACAGCCCAGTTACACAGCTAAACCAGGTAACAATACATTACAATGATACTACGCCATGGATTACTGGTGCCCATGAAAGGAATACATACAGTAACTGTGAAAATAACTGTCTATGGGAAGACTTTATAAAAAGCACTGTAATTTCTACATGGTGAAACCAAAATGTATAAAAAATACCCTTAAATAAAAGCTGTGAATGTGCACTTTAACAACATTTAAATTGTTAGAGTTGAAATACAGACTGAAATCAAGAAAAAATATGTATCTATATATATACAGACTCAGCCACTGAGAGCATGCCAGCATTAGGCAGAAATTAGCCTCGCGAGCCAGTCTCTTTTTTCACTCAGTTCAACAGAGCCTGGCCGATGCCTTGACGTTCTAGGTATAAACGAAGGAGGCAACCTTCCTGGGATAGTTGTATTTTCCCAACCAATCAGACTGCAGAGGGGCGGCGCTCCAAATGTGGTGACAATTCTGGCCAGGCAAGGTCTGAAACGTGCACCGAAAAAACATTACCGGAGGCAAACCTTTCCACAGACCCGCATCAGTTCGCCACAATTTGGGAAAAATGGCTAACGTTAACGTCAGAGCACCGACCACACCATCGAAGTTTATCACCGAGATATGCAGAGTCTGCGGTTCGAGGTTCGATAATAAAAGAAACAAACACAATTTATTTATCGGTGATAAATTGTTTTATTTAATTCCTTAGTTCAACAATTCCACTTGCTCCTACATTATTGATTGTAACGGGCAAGCAATCAAAACCATTGCTTCTTCTGGCCATTTTTCTAGGTATTTATTTGATAGCAGACTGCATACTGTAGGCCACGCTTGAAAAATTAAACTTTTGCCAAATACTGTTGGCAAGCAAGCGAGTACATCTCTGTTCGATAACAGCATATCCAAACACATGCGCTGAAGGTCCTTCAACGAAGTCACGCCATGTATTTGGCAAGTCTGTGATATAACTAAGAATTAAAGAATTAAAATCTTCTTCAAATTTGTCCATAATTCTTTTTTTAGCAGATAATTTGGGTTAGCTCGATAGCTTTGACCGTTTCGCTGGTGTGTTTCAGTCGGGACTTACATTGCAGCACACACGGAACAAAGGGAGTGTTGAGGGGGAGTGAGGGAGAACCGGCACACTGAAACAGATAGTTCGATTAACCCGCCGATTAACCTGGCTCCCAGCGGCAGGCGACTCCTCCCATTTGCCCCGGAAAGTACATGCGTTCGTCCAGACTAGGCAGAAATTGACATTGCTGTGAGCGTTCCGGGAACATCCACTGGTGAAATCTGTCAGAATATTTGCTGTAGGTAATTTGCAGTGATTAAGTAATTATGGTGATTAAACATGTATTGTGCATGCGGTGTGAACACTTTAGAAAATCTGGACCTTGACAGATTTGGTGTTGGAGCATATCTTTGATGTAGTTCTTCTGAATCCATCCATCTGACAGAGATTTGCAACAACTGGTTCACCACGCTTATGAACATCAAAACCAGGCACCTGGGGGGTTTGGAGGCTGCCAGACCACACATGTCGTTCAGGAAGATAACATTTTATAGCAGTGAATTATCAGTACCAGATTGAGAGCCTTGTACACCTTAAAAAGCAAAGGGGGGAAGCATTGGCCCCAAGGTGGTTTGGACATCCCCTTTTCTGGCAACCCTGGCCTTTAATAAGGGTAGGGTGAGAGGATTCATCATTTACAACAATGTCACTAAGAAATAAGAAGTATTATAAAATACAGCTTGGGGTCCTGTTGTGTAAAAACATGAATAAGCAAAACTGACTTGTAGCCTATGTCATGTGTGGCTTAACGGCTTATATATTTGAGAACAGAATACTGCAGCGTACAATGCCTTCTATTTATGGTGCATTAGCAATTTTTTAATCACATCACCATTTATTAAAAATGGTGATGTGATTTCATTGTGAACAATTCCCATCACTGTCTTCCTCCTGAATACCAGTGTCAGCTTGGCAGAGGGTTGCAACAATTAGATTACCGCTTTTATGACCATTAAAACCAGTATGCACTTACAGACCTCAGGTAAGTAAGAAAGATCTGACAAGTGCTTTTTCAGCATTACCCATTGGTTTTCAGAAAAACCCTATTGATGGGCAGATATCTCTTAGTAACTAATATTTGCACCAATACCATTTTAGGATTAAGTAATCAACAGCAGCAGGCTTTATAAAAGTTTGAAATACAAGCAAATTTGTATTAAACAAAATCTATCAGCTGAATTCAGACTTAACATAACAGGAAGCACAGACTTGATTGATCTTGGTGAGGGAAAGGATGTGTTAGGAGCAGTGATGTCACATGTACCTACCCCCACCCCCTCTTTGTGAAAAGCTCTATTGAAAAGAAAATGATAGTCAACAAAGGCCCACCATTGAGAGATATTATTATTGCTACAGTGATCTCTTTTGTTCCATTTCAAAATGATTGATGGCCCCCCTACAACAACAGCATTAGTACACTGCAGATGTAAAGTAGTGCTTTGAAGTCTCGCCATGCAACGTTCAGGAAACCACCAGCACATGCTGCTCAGGGAGGGAGAGTGACAAACTTACTGGAGATGTTTCCTGAGACCAAGAGCAAAGTGTCACAGGTCAGGTCCGCCGCTGCCCTGGAGATGCATGTCGTCCAGAGGGTACACATCTGGGAGGGAAAAGGAAACTATTATTATGAAGCCATAGCGGAATTACAAGCGTCCGTACTCATAGATCTCAGGATTGCCACGTTTGCAGGCAAGCCGGTTTCATGCACACCGCTGATGAATGTCAAACCATCATTCTTAATTTGGTCTAACATACATTTCTTTAGCTGGCAGCTGACAAACACTGGCAGGACACACAGAGAGGAAAATCAGATTACAATACACTCCCACACTTTTTAAACAGAATTCAATATTAATATTAATCCCCTCACAGAAATCTTTCTATGAGTTATTCCTAACAAATTTCTGACCTACATTTTGCAACAGCTTAAAAAACAGAAGCTGTCTGAGGAAACAGAGGCTTACATTTTATAGTTTTTCTTTTATAGACACATATGCTGGGCTATGTTCAGTATTGCATTTTCATTTGTTATTCTCAATGATCAAGACACCTCTCTAATGCACAATGCGGGAACCACTTAAGAATGTCTGAGGGGGTAATTGATTTCTCCTCTTCCATGCCATGAGCTCATAATGTCTTTCTAGCAGTGACCTCTATATCCTTTCTTTTCTTGTATTTTCCCTGTCACAGCCACTACCACCATTATGTGCAAATATCTCGGGAAATTAAACAGAAACTGCACCTCAGAAATGGTGAAGCCGGGAAGCCAAGGCTTGATGCAAACTATAAACTGTTTGTGTGTGGCAAAAGATACAAATACAAAGGGGTTACTGAAGACTTGAAGCTGAAGAGAGTTGTTTACATATTACCTGGTGACATTATAACAATATGGATGAGGAGAACTGCTTTAAATAACATCTATCCACAAGTCTGTCTAATAGTTAAACATCTGACAAAAGGAAGAAATGGGCAGTGATAATGATGCAAGCTTTCGTATTGCTGTGTGCTCTGTGCTCTTGTATCATTTAATCAGTTTCATGAATTACAAACACTTATTACAGTTCATCAGCAAACACTTTATGTAACAAACAATAAAAAAATCTGGAACCTCTGGGAAATATTTCTGACTCTCAAAAATAACGAAAATACTACATTTCTTAACACTCATTGCTGAAATGAGTTTGTATGCTGAATTATTGAAAACAAAGAGAGAGACGTCAAGTTACAATAAGAGGAGATTCTGGGCTTCATAGTAAAACATAAGCGACTGTCATCTCTCAACATGAGGACAAAATAAGTGGCAATGGCAGTAAAGCAGGGCATAATGGACAGATGAGAAGAGTATCAACCTATACCAAAGTGATGGAAAGAGGAAAGTGTGGAGGAAAAAAGGAACTGCTCATGAACCAAAGCAACCCCCTCTTCTGTGAAACATGGTAGATGTATGTTATTGCTTGGGTATGTATGGCTGCCATATAAAAAGTGCTGCAATTCCCACATAGATCTCCTGATATGGATGAAATTAAAGGTGACAGTCTACACTTAAACCTTGTATTGTATCATTTCAAATCGAATGCGCTGAAGTATAGAGTCAAAACAACAAAATGAAGCCATACATATAGCCTACTGTAGCCTACCTCATAAATGAAAACAATTGGCAATAGTTTATATCCAACTTCTCACTATTTTCCAGCGCATGCATTGGTACAAATACACCTTCAAGGTGAATGTACAGACAGGTGACAAATTAAAGGAAAAACCAGAATAAAAGAGTGAAGAAACATAAGGAATGCAGAGGCTTCCATACAGGTGTACTGCATGATACAATTAACCCATTTTCTTGGTATGGTTTGGGTCCACTTGTCCCCTTAGAGCGAAGGGTGACTGCAAATCAATAGAACATTATCTGTGAAGAGTGGATACAAATGCGTGTGGCTGTGTCTGGTGGGCTGAGAAACACAGTCACGCCACAGCGACAATGCAGGACAAATCTTGGTTCAAATTTTATGACAAAATATCAAAAATAAATTTTCTGCAATGTCAAGGTGGGGTTCCAAAAAGGCCATTTGAAGACCCCAAAAGGACACTTGGTAACCAAATGATAATGTAGCTTTTTAGAGGTGTAAAATACTATATAGTGTATACTATATGCTCCTTGAAGAAGTGTACTGAAATTAGTTCCCTGCCTCCGCCTCCCAGTCCCTCTTCCTCTCTACTTCACTCTCCTTGCTCTCCTCTTGCCACCTCTGGCAGCAGCAGGTCTGGATGATTATGGGAACAAATTACATGAGCTATCTAGTTTACTAATCCATTGATTAAGGTCCATTGATTGAAGTTTTACTCAAAGTCCTCACCCCCATCTACATGTCAAACACATCCCACAATTTCATAGGCCTCATTTATTTCACACGCCTACTTCTACGGTGTGGAGGACCGGCGTTCTCAGCATGTGTACTGATAAAGTTATGTTTTGTTTATGCAGGAGAAACAATCCGTATTCTGTTATGCAAACAAACAAAACCTGCTCCAAAATACCATTCAGTCATATTTTAATGTTGATTATAACCATAATAATATATTCATCCCACATTATATTCATCCAATGAAAATAAATTGCAACTGGACACAAGAGTGCTGGTTACACTGTGAAGTGACAGGATGCTTAATTACTTTCACTGACAAAAGATGGGGCATTTTTGATTTTGTGATGAAGTCAAGTCCCTTGGGAACAAAACCAAGATCGTTTCCAGTCAACAGGTCCCAGGTCAATCCCTGGAAATTAGACTTGGTGAAGTCTGATTTGGCCCAGTCCCAAATTTATTATGTTGTGTATTTTGGAACTTGTTTCACGTTCCCTGCTACCAAGACTGGTTCATCTAATGGTCATAAACTTTAAAGCAAGTCTACCTAAAGTCATGTTATTCTTACTTTGAAATGTATTAATGCTAGAAGGTTTTTTGGATTATATTTTCCCTGCTAATGTATGAAAAAATGTGTTGATTGTCTTTATTCCTCATAATAAAGACAAGAATTTTATAAAGACATGTATTTTAACACAAAGAAGTCCTTGAAACAAAATATGAATTCTTAAAATAACTTCAAAACATCCTCTTTCCCTACCCGAGAATGTGAGCAGGGCGTCTGTCCTAGGCATCTCTAATCTCAAAAATATTTTTCTATATTGATTCTAAAGCAGTGCAAAAAAAAAACAAAAAAACAATTAATACAATAATGACACTTCTTTAATAAATGCAAATCACAGCTTGCTATTAAGCTACACATGAGTTGAAAGTTAAATTAGTTCTTTTGAGGAATATGGTTTCCTTATAGGCTATTAAACACAAATAGCTTTTTATTAATGCAATGCTTGTTTGTTAAATTTATGTGAATCAAACAAAAAGGAAACACAAGTAGCCTAGACAACATGCAGTATATATGGACATTGTGCTTTTACAGAAAAGGCCAGTCTATTGCATCTGTTATTAAATTGGTTATTTTTAAATTTTACAGAAAATTGGCGCTTGAAAAACTTGTGATGGAAAAGTGCATTTATTGCTTTTGTTTTTATAGTGTACACAATTTCTAACAATGTATGTCAAATGATAGGTAACCTTGACATAGCTAATCATGAAACTAATAGGCTACAATTACAATGAAACAAGATTGAATTGATGTTGAGGCATGCAAATTTCAGTAAGACTTTAGGCTGCCTATAATTTAATTCATTCAATATAGGAGGAATTATGAACTACATGTGGGAACAGGACCATATCACCGCATTCTCTCTCTTCATTCCACTCTTTTGAATATAATTCTACAGTGCACCTATTTGTCAGCTTCCTTAGAAAATAATTAACAAACAGCTGAGAATTCAGTTGATTACTTGCTATGGAGTACGAGTAGGGAAAATGAGGAAGCAGCATAGGCCTACTGGGCCAAGCTCTGTCTGCTCATGTGTAAAGCTTGCGAGTGAGCAATATTGGAATAAAATTGGGGCGAGGGAAAAGACCAATGCTCCATCCTTTGAAAGCCCACTCCGTGCTCCACTAAAATGAAGACCGCTCTTCTCACTTCGGTTGCACTCCGCGCCACTCACAAGCTCTGTTCCCTACATAACCTCTGACTCTATTCTTTATGAGTATTGCCACCTGTTTTTCTGTTTGTTTCTCACATAAATGGTAAACGGACTGCATTTATATAGCGCTTTTATCCAAAGAACTTTACAATTGAAGCCTCTCATTCACCCATTCACACACACCAACGGTGAAAGGCTGCCATGCAAGGTACCAATCAGCTTGTTGGGCGAAATTAGGGGTTAGGTGTCTTGCTCAGGGACACTTCCTGAGCTATGTTGCCCCATGTACCTCATGTACATGTACCTCAGTCCTCCAACAACAAGAGGCCAATAGCTGATAATTAAGCACAGATGATGACTGACAAGCAAAATTGCTTACAAGCAAGATTTCTGTTAAATACAGTTTAGTGATGGATTTTCCTTGAATAAAAAATTTAATCTGTCAAGCAAAATTGTATGTTCCCTTTGTTGATTAGTTCGTGACCACAAATATATTGTCAGTTGTATAGATGAGTTCTTTAATTTTGATTTTATACAAAGTAGTCTAGAGTCCATACTGCCAGGCTGTTTCTTGCATGCTTCTTTAAAAATGCATACAATTTGATTCTAAAAGAAATGTTGCACTTATGAATGCATCTGTGGAACCTGGACTGACATTCAGCTGCAGCTTAAAGCTGTGTTTTCCCCCAGCTGACATTCAGTTCCCATTTTGTACTTATCCCAGGACTTAATGAATGTTTTTCTTTTTAATTGTCCGCCTATTGTTTAATCTTTGGGTGACCAGAAGTTGTGAAAAATAAATGAAATCTGTGGACAGAGTATCAGGTGAATACTGTTGCACTTGTATGTTTAGACATGCTTTTTGTGTATTTTTTAACATTCCATCCATGTTCACTTACTTTCACTCATAGGTTAACACTTTTTATAGAGTAAACATTACAATTAGCCACTCAACTGTATAATTAGTCACATGACTGTTGTTCAAATGGCTACAGGGACCCCTGGAGGATAACAATTTAAATCATTGCAGGTCGCATGATAGAGACAAACTGGAGGCCCTACTAATGACTTCTGTCGAGAAAAAGGATGAGTTAATGTAACAGTCTGTCTGAGTGAGTTCAGACGGCTGGAATTATGCTGTTTTAGAATGTCTTTATTGAACTGCTAATCCCATAATCCTCTGACCAATTGTCCTTCCAGGAACAGTGTTACAGTGGATGAGAGACAAAAACAAAAGCAAAAAACTGATAAGGATCGTACCTACAGACTATGATAGAACTGCTGGGCACAAGAGCAGAAACCATGAAAATCCCAACTTGTTATAATTTACACCTACTGAATAACTTCAAAAAATAATTGTCATAATGCATCTGCAACAAGACTTCTATTAACTGTCTAAATCAAGTATAGAGGACAGACACACAGGACTGTAATAATATTGTATTGATTGCCATTTAACATGGTTTAATTTCTCAAAATCAAATAGTAAATACAACAGTTTTCTAAATATATTATGTATGTCCATGATAGCCAAAAAAGACAGGGTCAGTATTTCACTTTGATACAATAAGTATTTTTGTCATTGTGACCCATCTTTGTTTCCTATATTTAACTTAAGGTTAACTTAACTTGAGGGTGGAAGAGAACTAATACATACATTACGTGACAGCAGGCTTTTGAAGACATACTTACACTAGTACAACTACAAACTGCTGTTTATCTGTGCCAAAAAATTAGAAATAATACTTCATTGATAGTATAAAGCCCAAATATTGCTAAATAAATTGAATATGTCATGTTGGTATTTTAATAGAAGCTTTGAGCAACTGACTGAACATTATCTTAACTCCAGTAGCTTGGTGAAACTAATAAATTAGGACTGTTTATAGTAATTAACTGGAGTGCTACACGAGGAGGCAGCGATCGTGGTTCTGTGCCATTAAGAATGTATCCTTTGCCAAAAAACCACGAGCTGCTGAACAAAAGCAACCTGTCAGAGACAAACAGTTCAAAGAGTTCGTAACACCACTTCTACAAGGAAACTGTTAAGTACACACTAGAGGGCGTGTGAAAAATACAGGTTTAAATGCGCATTCTGAATTTGCATAATAATGATCCCCATTAAAAGAAAAAACTATTTTTGGCTTGAGCTTGAGTGGCAATAAAAATATAATTGAAGTCTAGAGATTTCAGTCTCTCTTTATGCCTATCACATAATATACCAGGTGTAGAACAGGAGAGGGAAATGGGACTAGATTAACTTCCCACAAGCAATTTTTTAGGTTTACATTGCTATTCACATAAATTGTAATAAATATGGCATAACAAATGGAAAGGCATACACAATGTAAGTTCAGTCAGGACAACTCACGTATTCAGATAAAATATATTAATGAATATTCAGTTATTTGGTTTGGAATTTTTGGTCAGGCACTGAATGGATCAGCTCTAGGTATGTCTGTGCATGCACTATCCTATCAAACAGGGATCACAATACATATCCCCTACTAAGCAGGAGAAATACCAAAACCCCCAAACAGCAGATAACCCAAGTGACATGCCCTAAACTATGAAGAGCAGAGCACCTGGTGTTTCCCAAAACATCAGGGGACTGTACCAATATCCCTCCAACACGGAAAACACAAGCTGTGATCCTGGATTAGAAATTTGGTATACCAAAATTATGTGATATTGATATAAAAACTATGTGTGCCACAGAGTGCCTACTGTTTCCTGATAGATCAGGCGACCATACCATTGACTGTAGAAAAAATATGGAATAAGTCACCGTGACGTCACACATAGAGTTTCCATGGGCACTGGACTGTTGGAGGGGCATTTTATTGGTATGTCTGGGTCGTCCACTAAGTGCATGTGATCCAGTGAATCAACAGTGATGCAAACTGTCCCTGATTCATCCAAAAAATATTAAAATCTAGTCCAAATAACACAACGACTTAAATTTACAATGGAAAAAAAACACCTATGGGAACTACATTTTGTTGTGGGAAAAGATTGACCTTTTATTTTTTGCCCATATTATACCTTTTCTTGTAAATAATGAAAACTAGCCAATGTTGCATTTAGTTGACAAGCTCTTACTTTACTACTACACTTTGTTTATATACATAGCCAAAAATATAAAGCACATATGAAGGACTTCACCATAGGTTAGGAATAGAGAGGTTAGGTCTGAATAGTGTTCACTGTGTGAACTAAACTGTGTTCTTGGCTAGAAATAGCTGTACAAAATAAGTATTGTACCTTACTGAACTTGTGTTTAGCAGTTGTCTATGACCATGAAATGCACTTTTTGTACGTCGCTTTGGATAAAAGCGTCTGCCAAATAAATGTAATGTAATGTAATGAATAGGACTCACGGCAAGATCATTTACAGCTTCAGAAAACACATATTTCCACATTTATATTTATTTTGGAAGTCACTTGTCTATCTCCATAAAAATTGTAGCTAGCTAGCTAGGCAGCTACGATAACACAGAATGGCTGATAAGGCATGATACTTCTAGTTAGTCTAAACTGTATGATTTCAATTAGTCAGAAGTTGTAGCTAGCTTGCTCACTAGCTATTATTACTTATGCTAGTCGAGTGCCACCGGATGTTTGGATTATTCATTAATGTTACTGTTTTATTTTCTGCTATCTGGCTAGTTGTACCTAGCCAGTTAGAAAGCTGGATAATTGGCTTGTCAAACATTATAGTTATTTGGCTGGCTAGCCAACCACAACTTGCAGAAACGTTAGAAACCACATTAGATATGTTCTTGTCACAAGTCACTTGTTTTCTTCTATAAAATCATGTAGCTAACCAGCAACTAGATGCAATGTCACAGTTTGTCAGATGACTTGACAGCTTTCGCCTAGCGCTCCCCCACAGGTTCACATCATTGCTTGCGTCATTCCCAGTTTACCATGATCCTTCACGTTAAGGTACCCAGTGCACATGCTCTGATGCCAGAAAGCCCCATAGTCAAACATCGCAGCCTCCATGAATTGGCTTTATGCACCAGTGAGCAGCTCCAATAGGAATCCATGGAACCGGTCAGCAGATGCTATCTCCAGATTTTTTATATCACGATGTCCGAGTGTTACAAGGTGTGCAAGTTTCCATGCTCAGCTATTGAGCGTGAGCAGATTTGATGAAAGATAGCTAGAGAGAAAGAGAGAGAGAAGCTTGTGATAAAATATAGTTGTGCAAATTTATAGATTGTTCAAATTGTAGTTTTTAAATTGAGGGTAGTATGGTGAGAAGGAGAGGTTGTAGGAGTTCTTTGTTATTCATTTGGAGGAGGCTGGCGAAGTAACTTTTTTCCTCATTACTAACGTTAGCTGACATTATCTAATATTAGCTAGCTAGTAAGTAAAAAAGCCTATAAGATAACTGCAAATTTATTGATTGTAGATTTTTTAAATTGTAGTTTTTAAATTGAGGGCAGGGTGAGAAGACACTGTGGTTATCTTTGTTATTCATTGTAGGAGGAGCTTGACACAGAAATGCATTTGTTACTAGCTCAAATCATTTCATATTAACTAGCAAGCCAGCTACATTAGCCAGATAATAACACTTTACTTTAACTAAAAAAATCCCTTCACAGATTATGTCAGGTGTGTGCCAATACTCGCAAAAATGTATCCTCCTTTCCTCTACTGCCACCACGTCTCCTCTACGCCCCAGAAACCGATCTTTGTGTCCTCCCTCCTTCCAGTGTCCCAATATTGAAGGCAAGCAAAGCAGCTTCAAACTCGGCACAATCTCTCTGTTTTTCTTTTTTTTTTTACGGTAAATCCAGGGTTCTTTGGCACATTTTTCAGAAGGATAAACTGCAGTAAATTCACACTAGTGAATTCCTCTGTATTTCAAGCAATACGATTTGCAGTTGGGTAATAGGAGATTAACGACGGCCCACATAGCAAATTAAAAGCTAAAACAGGCACTTAATCCCCTTATCTGACCTGAGAACAGGGCATAGGAAAGTTACAGGACTGGAAAGTCCTGTGATGTTGCTCTTTGTGACCTTTGACATCAGGGAAACTGCTTGCAATCTGTTTGTCACATGTAAAACCTTTGACCTGGTAATTTGTGATTGAGAACTTGTAGAAACAGCGTATGTGGAATAATAGGCGGCAGGTGATTACTCCGACAAGTTCACTACCAACCAAAGTATGTCATTAAAGCAATTTCATTGCCTGTTGTGCTTTAGTCTATTAGAAGATGAATTAGACAAAACAAGATTATACACCATGTCAATGAAGGTGTGATAATTTGCAGGTGGCATGCTCAAATTACGGTTTTAGTTAAGTCGTTCTACTTAAGAGATGCAAACCTTACAGTCATGGACTGAGCAGTCAACCTAACACAGTGTTTACTGTGAGGTGGTGGCACCTCTCACTCTGATTTCTGCGGGTTAATTGACCCTGACGAGGGGCAGGTGTGTGAGTGCTATGGTGAGGTGATGGCACCTCACAGGCATTTGCTCTGAGCTAATTGTCCCTGATGAGGGTCAGGTGCAGGAGGCCTATATCTAGCCCCTGATTTCTGGGGTTCAGCGCAGACTCATTGTTTGTCAGACTCTTGGTGTGTAGGGGTGTGAGAATCGGCAGAAGTTACCGTGTTGATCCTATCTGCCAGATTTGATCACCGTTTAGTTTCTTCTCGAGCTGTTTATCTCTTCGTGCTGTGGAGGACATTTTGCCCTCGTCTCTTTAGTTTTCCTTTTGTTTTCTACCCGCCAGGCTGCGAATATCCTTTTTCTTTTGTAAGTGACCCCACTCTGTTTTTCTAGTGGGGGTTTTCTTTCTGGGCAGCTACGCTGCGGCAGTGTTTCATTTCTTTTAGTTTTCTGAGCCCGCTGACAGAAGTTTCAGTGAGTGGAGGGAGCGATTACTTGGCTCTTATTTGGTTTTTGCCCCTTCCCTTTCTATCGCTCAGCGATTTTTGTGGTTACCCCTCAGGGTTAACTTTTAGATCCCCTCGGTCCGCAATTGCGTCCCACCCTCCTCAACCGTGACAGTTTACACGACAAAGTTGTGTAAACTTTATTCAGAATAGAATGCTTCGAGTAATGCAATATTCTCAAAGCATACATTCAGATTAGCGGTGGTAAAATCTGTTTGTTAAAAAGACAAGTCACTAGAAGTCATGTGTCATGTTTTTTTTGTGTGTGTTGTTCATAATACCTGACTTAACATGTGGCCAGTTTAGAAGAATGGCAAATTTTCAGACTTCAGTTAACTGTAAAAGTACTTTTAAAAAATGTAACCGAGGAAAAATCTAGTTCATTGGCATGTCATCCCGCTTACAGTATGGTGGAAACCATCTCTTGACAGAAACATCTCTTCAAACTGCAGTACATTCTGAATGTGTTCAATCATGTAAAAAAGCTATTGTAAATTGAGTTCTTTGTGCATGTAAGCAGATCAAGAAGTCTGAATGTATGCTTTCAAAATTTCATAACATTATCAATATTCTCTGCATGCAACATTTAATACTGGCTATCCATCCAGTCAGAACTGACTTACCCTAGCAACAGTGCCATTTCAATGATAGCAGGATACAGTGGTCCCAGTCTATAGTATACAGTGCAGTAAAGTGCTACGGTTGTATACCTTAAAATGTAAAGAAGAGAAAAGCAGACAAAATAAACCTGAGGAAGCATCTCTAGAGTGCAGAGATACTTGGTATTAAGTCTAACAGTGGACAACTCTTGCATAACATGTCTGAAACATTGGCAGCCATTGCTGAACCTTGACAGGTATGTGGAGGAAGGCTGTGCTGGGCTATATATATTTATTTTTTTGCTTGCAGTTAAGCCAGCAAGCCATATTATTCCTTTGTTTCTCATATAAGTCTAGTTTAGAGACAATTTAACAATAATACTGCAGTCAAGAGGTATATCATGTCCCACTACTTCAGACAAAATAGGTTATCCTTCCAAAATTCTATCTTTTTTTAATGTTCCTAAATTACATGGATGAATGTAGTGTACCAATTTGGTAGTGGGGGGTCAAAATTACTGTAGGGATTAGTCTTTAAGACTTTAGTCAGATATCTCTTATGGGCTGGCAGCTTCTCATTGGCTGTTTGTCAGAAGCGGTTTGTTTATAAACTCACAACTCAGGGCCTTGATCCCCTGGGCAAGTTTCTTATTGGTTAGAAATATAAGCATAGACAGATACTATGCCGCAGGAAGAAAGATTCAGTATCCAGAAAAGGATTAGGTTAACTGAGATCTTTTCTCCATGGAACTTCACAGGCATTCTCCAGGATTTAAAAACATCTTGGGCTTATCCCAGACCTTACCCCAGCGAGAGAGAGGGAGAGAGAACATTTCAAACTGTAGCAGCTAAATGGACCACTTTCCAGAAATTCGAGATTAATATTGAAAGCCTTGATCAAGTAAGTCTTTTGGGTGGTCGAGGCATAACATGCTAGTTGGTTACCAATTTTAACCCAAACACATTGTGGTGCCAAGAGCACTGTACATTTTCAGCATGGGTAGCCACAGTAGGAATCAAACCGCTAACCTTGAAAGTGTTAATACCATGCTCTACCAACTGAACAACCCCAGAAAGGGTCCTTGCTTTCCACACCAGGTACTGTAAGCACTATTGCAATTTATCTACACAAATGTATGTATTATTTTTTCTGTCCTCACCTCTATTCTCTTCTGTATGGTCTAGCCCTGGTAATAAAACGGTCAAACACGAAAAAAGTAAACCTAATTCTCTCCCCATGTCTCCCTCTCTAACACACACACACACACACACACACTGACACCACTGACTTCTCAGTCTGTAGCTCATCTATGCCACAATCTTTCACGCCTGCGCTATTATCTGAAAAACCCCTCAAATGAACCGCAAAATATAATAGCCTGTCTAATGTAATATATTGCTTCCGATTAACCATAGTTATGTATTTCATTTGACCATTATTTTATCGTGAAAAGATCGAGAGATATTTGTTGTCAATGTCAAGTAACATCTCATTAAATTAGTATCAAAGCAATACCCCAAACAAGAACAAAGACACTCCTAATGTATGAAGACACTTCAAAGTCCTGGAGCAATGAAAACCAAAACCTCTGAATAGTTATTTGTTTCATCATAATGTTTTTATAAAAAGTTCGTAAACTTTAAGCTAAATCGTGCCGCACCATTAAATTAATCCAAACTAATGAGAATCAGCACCTGTCTGCTATTTAACAAAAACACTAATAAACCAAACTTAAATAAACACATCTCCATATGTTTATTTTGCTTGCATAAATGTCATAAATATATATCAAAATGTGCCAATATAGTCAAACAGTATTGGTTAGGGCAAGTGCTCCAGAACTATCAATGTGCACTTCATTATTGGCGCTACTACTGGATGCACAGCAGCTGGTAATGCTTGCAGCTGCAGTTCAGGCATATACAGATTCTGAAAAAAACATTATTCTCTGGTAACTATACCTGGTTTTCTATGGTTCTGTATTTGTTACGGTTATTCTTTTTTTGGGTCGCCAGATGGCGGCACTTCTCAGTTTTGTATTTTAATTTGTTTCCCTCATTGCTTTCCCCTGTGTTTAATTGTATTATTGTGTACATTTATTCGATCATTGTTTTTGTCTGTGTCTCCTTATCCCTTCCCCCTCTGGGTTGATTGTGCATTGAATTCACCTGTCTGGTTATTGTCCTATCTATTTAAGTTCTTGGTTTGCCTGACTCGGGTGCTGGTTCCTTGTGTTCTGCCAATCCTGTGTTCTGCCCTCTGTGTGTTCCCTTTGATCCGAGTTTCTTGAGATCCCTGCGTTTTCCAGTGCTTAGAGTTCCTCTGCTTGCGTTTCCCCATGCAAGTATTTTTTTGAGTGTTTTGGACTTGCCCGTTGTGGCTTTGTTTTGGTTTCCCTTTTGTTCCTTGTTTTGAAAGTAAAGTCTCTATTTAATACTTACTTTTTGAGCCTCCTGTGTTTTGTTTTTCTACTCTGCACCTGGGTCCTAACCCGCCAAACCCTTACAAGCTCTGAAATGAATTAAAACCTGCCATACTAGAATTTTTATTTCAATTATAATAAATAATGTAATGCATTTTATCATAAAATTTAACATAACATTTTATTCTATTAAAACCCAAGACAGACTTTGAAGTAAGAACCACTGAAATGTAAATTATATTTAACTCTCTTTAACAAATTATTCAGTCCTGTCCTGGTTGTTGTTAAAGCTGCAGTTCATAACCTTTTTAGAAAGATATTGGGGAATGCTTAATTCGTAGCAGTCATAGAGGTCCCAGCTCTTTCTATCACAAAGCGGGATTACTGAGTTTGCTGGATAACTGCACAGAGTAAGATCTGGAACAGCTTGTTTTAGTTCAGTCCATGTTCAGAGAGGCTCTATGACCCACTACTTTTGGGTGACATCTGGGAAAATCACAGACAGCTCTAGAACCTCCTGTTGGCCAATTTGACAGTTTGTGACAATCGACCATGGCGGCTTTCAACACTAGGGCCGCATGTGAAACGGCACACGTGCCTACTAGTGAGTATACCAAGTTGTTTCGGGCTCGTCAATGATGTCTTCAAGATCTTCCTAAAATCACGGTTTAAGGACGTAAACTGTATTGTGCAGTCTTTATCCTGCACACCTGCCGGTAAATGATTGGGTCTTGCTGGAGGTCATCATACAAAAAAAATAATATATTAACTATATGGAAATCAAGCTTGCCCGTTCACTAGAGGCATGGTAGATCAGGTTATATTCCAGGCGAGGAGCACTTGTCTGTGAGGTGAGTGAGATTTCTTGAGAGGGAAAAATAAAACGGACACTCTCAAACTTACTTCACTAAATGCACAGGTTTCACTTGATACACAAATGCAGATTCAACACTTCAGAAGCCAATTTTAAGAAAATTAAGAATGTCTTCTATGAAAATGCATGCAACAATTGCAAACATACATTGGGTTTTTATAGACAGTCTGAAGTATTTGTGCAAAAGGGAAACCAAATACTCAAAATATGTATGCATTTGTAGAAATCAGTGCACATTCATTTAAATGACAATTTATAAGACACAAGATGAGAGATTTTGTTTGTGTAGAGTAAAACACATTTGAGATGTCTCTTATTTATGGATCATGATACACACATTTGTCAATAATATGAACTGATCTCTGTCCCTAGAAATAGACATTTAAGATCACAAAGCGAAGTGATGTAATGACTATTATAACACTATTATAACTTGGACGATTGGGTTAATTAGTCGCTGCTGTATTTGTGTGTGGCAAAGGTAAAAGACACTTTGCCTAATCCAACTGCTAACTGTGAACCAAGTTTCAGTGGCAAACTAACGTTAGCAGAATAAAATTATGCACACTTCCCCAACTTTAACCACCAGCCAAGAAGACCAGAAGAAAGAAAGTGCTCAATAGAAGAAAAAGAGTGGAGGCTTCAGGAGCCGAGAGACTTTCATCACTCCAGAAAACATAAAATTCATCTAGGTTCAATCTGGCGTGAGATTAAACAAATGGCTAACCTCTGTTTAGCATTCGCAAATTTGGATGCTGGTTCTGTGGCACTGAGAAAGTCAGCTCACACCTGGTCAATTTCACAGCTGTGCTATTTAGCTGGCAGTGAAAACTGTCAGCCTCCTTTCTCCATTGTGATGGACATGCAGGATGTATCAAAGTTCACTACTTGTACAAAGCTACTTCTGTGTGCCTGTGAAGGCCTGGGGCCTCATTTATAAAATGTTTGTATGCACGGATAAGCTTCACCTTCTTACCAGACATATAGAGGTGGGTGAGCTTTTGGTTTTCTTGTTTCTATACATATTAGCAGTTGAAAAATAAAATCACTGGTAGACTAGAGATTAAATTAAGTTTAGATGTTGCACTAGTTACCTCTGACCATCACGTGTGGGCCACGTGATCACCTCAAGACACACTTTCTATGACTTCAAACAAATGTGGTCACACTATTCAAAGTCTTGCTGACATGAAGAGGAATTTCTTTCCCAGTATATATTTTATCACCATATACAGAAATGAATACAACCAATGGTGAAGTGGAAGTATTTGAGAACTTGTTCATTTGTTATGACTGCTAATATCAGTGACCATTTACAGTATATCATTTAACTTTCTTACCACAGCTCATTAATGCTAAAATGCTCCCATTTTATTTTTCCAGATGTGAAAAGCATTGCTTTCAGACATACAACACAAAAACAAGCCAATCTGCATTGAAGACTTTGCATCCACATCCGGCCATAAGACACATTTGGTGCTTTCATGTCTGATTGAGCCGAAGCACAATCCCTTATCCTTTCATTCGCTCTGTGACTTAATGGCTTTTTCCTGAGCACCCATCCTTTTGTTATACAATTGGTAGTTATGCGTTTTTGCATTTTGCTTGGATTCTGTTGAATTTGATAATTGACAGTTAAAAATATACAAACTAATTGAATGGAAACAGACCCATAACTAGGCTCTTGCATGCGCTGTTGGGTGCTGGGTGGCCATTCTTTCTATTTGCCTATTTGTGAAGGGGAGGCAGGAAGATTAGTCTAATAATAAGGGTAATGGAACTCAGTGCTTTTCTCTGAACTGAATGGCCTATAATGTCACAGTAATGATTCTGAGAAAATTGACTGCCAAGCTACACAACTATATTTTAACTCTGATTTGATACTATTCTAATGCTGTTTTATAAATGCGGAACTGCAACTGTATTGCTTGTTTTTATAATGTACATCTAAAAATTACCTGTAAATGAGGCACAAGTAATATTTGTAATATTGAGAATTTAATTGTTTTCCTCACCATTTGGTTGTGTAAACAATTTTCAAATGCTCTACGGGTCATTGTAATATTTGTGTTTCATTCTACAGCCTGCAACCTTTGTGTCTGTCTAAAGAATGATAATGGTGGTATCTGGGCATGAAGATTTTACTATATTTATTATAAACAAGGCAGTGTAATGTTCCCAGAAACTCATGTTTTCTATTTTCATGTGTTGCACATACGGAAACCCTATGCCCTGACTGCTTGTTGTAGAACAATAAAAACAGAAATTGTTTGGAAAAATGAGGCATTGCTATTTTTAACTGAAATGTTGTTCTATGCTGATGTATATGAAATGTCTTACGGTACAAATGATCCTTTGACAGGCCTTTCCTATTCAGTTTATTAATTAGGTGCTTGTGGATAAAACGATAAAGGTACTGCTTCATTGTAGATGAATTTAGAATTACGTGTCCAAAACCAGCTGAACTGCATTAACACAGTCTCCTTTGTTCAAAAACGTATAGTAAATAGACTGATGACAAACTACAGGAATAACCAACATAATGTGTCCTAGTAAGATGTTTGGGCCACCTCGAGCCATCAGAACAGCGTCAGTGTGCCTTGGCATAGATTCTACAAGTCTCAGTAACTCTACTGGAGTTATGGAACAGCATTTCTCCACAAGATATTCCCTCATTTAGTGTTTTGATGATGGTGGTGGAAAGTGCTGTCTAACATGTTTGTCCAAAATCTCCCAAAGGTATTCAATTGGGTTGAGATCTGGTGACAGCGAAGGCTATAGCATATGATTCACATAATTGTCATACACATCAATCCAATCAGTGACAGCTTATGCCCTGTGGGTGGGGGCATTGTCATCCTAGAAGAGACTACTCCCATCAGGATAGAAATGTTTCATCATAAGATAAAGGTGATCACTCAAAATAACTTTGTATTGATTTGCAGTGACCCTTCCCTCTAAGGGGACAAGTGGATCCAAGCTATGCCAAGAAAATGCCCCCCACAGCATAACGTAAGAGCCACCGGACCCCCTGATTGTAGGGGTCAAGCATTCAGGCCTGTACCGTTCACACATGCACTTGCCCACTTGTTGAGAATATGGTGAAGGATGACTCATCTGACCATATAACCTTTTTCCATATCTCTGTAGACCAGTGTCTATGGTTTTTGCACCACTGAACTCTAAAATGTGCACTCATCTTTGTAATAATGGGTTTTTACCAACTATAATATCCTTCTATATCTACTTGTTGATGGTCTATTTCTTGCAGTCTGATCACATCTCTTCTGTTTTTTCTTACATATCGCACAAATGCATGAGCATCACGGTCATCGAATGTGCACTTTAGGTGACAATTTTTGACCCTATTTACTGATGTCTGTCTCATAGATCTAAATGCAGATGTCACTATAGTCATTTCCGTTTGAACCATTATCCAGGTGAGCAGTCCTTGTGTCTGAAGCTCCTACCATCCGTGCCCCAAAAATGATCTTTTCCTCTTGCCACCTTGATCCAAAACCAAGGTCAACTGGCCTATGCATACCACAGAGCATGTTAGGATGTTAATTGCTTAATTGTATCATGCAGTACACCTGTATGGAAGCATCAGCTTTCTTTGTGTTTCTCCACTCATTTATTCAGGTTTTTCCTTTAATTTGTCACCTGTCTGTATATATGAGAGAAAGAGAATGTGGAGAAAAATGCAAGATGCTTCCAAAATGCTTTGACTCATGTATTTATATATTCTGCATAATATTACAATGTCAAAGTGTTATTTATATCCTAAATCATGTATTTATATTTATATAAAGTCTTCAGAATTCATTTTCCAAGACATTGGGTTGAGCTTCCCAGTGAATAGAAGAACAGCCTTTGTAATTACTTGGACCAGAGTTCCAGGAAGTGCCTTTGTTTACAGTAACACAAATGTTCCCATGTTTTTTATGTCAAGAGGAGTTTTTTGACTATGGGTTATTTGATTTCAGATCAGGGTTGACTAAGTACCTATCAGATTTGGATTCCAACCAAGTTCAACACTGTCTGTCATAGTTGCTATGTCTCCATGGATCAACGTTGTAGTGTAGATTCATTTGGGTTAAAATACCCTCCCTCAATATTTTAAAAATCCCAACACCATCCTTTATATTTTTAATATTACAAAATGCTTTAGTGTACTTCTATGGCAGCACAACAGGAAAGATATTTTAAAAAATGTGTTTACAAATTAACACATGACAATTTCACTTATTCTATAATGGGACAAACGTATGGAAGGCTGAAGACTCCTGAATATAATTAAAAAATACAAATGGCAAACTGTAGAGTTTTTTATTTTATGTATGTCCCATTCATACAGCTGAATATTTACTGATGTAACTAACAAAGCTATGATACAGCCAAAGCCAAGACCCTTAACCATTACAGCACAGTGCTAACCTTGCTTATTTCTAAAGGATAATGGTATTCTCATTACAAGTGAAGGAGTAAGATATTTTCCACATGCCACCTGTACTAATTTGTAAAATGTCCCTCTCTAAAATACATTCATGCATTTGTAATCATGTTATGTACAATACCCAAAATTATATGCACAAACTACCAAACGACCATTGCATGATGGCACCAGCATTGCAGTTGGAGGACAAAGTGAAATGAAATGGATGTGAAAAGCATAAAATTGCTTGAATGCCTGTAGATGATCCTCTGACATATGTTCCCCCTTTGGTTTCAGTTGGAGGCATTCCTCCTTTCCACCTCAGTTGAGGTCAAGTGTTTGATCGTGATGCTCCCAGCATGACACTGGGAAGTGAAGCAGGTGCGAGGAGATTGGTACTGCTAGCTTGAGCCTGTGTATTTAAATATGCTCCTCTGGATGACAGGTTGTAGGCCATAGTAAGATCTCAGGCAGTGTTATAATAAGTACAGTGAATTAGCTAAACTCTGGAGTACAGGAGCATTTTTCAACACTGAAAAAATAATACTTAAGCTCGATACCACTGTAGTGTAAGCCACCAAGCCCCTTGAAGATGAGGCTTTACTAATTGTCTTTGAGAAGGAGTTAACTCACAGCCTGAATACAGTAATGTAAGAACCGCCTCTGGAGAAAGAGGCTATTGAACAGCTGTTTGCCGCTCTAAAATGAATTACCACCAAGACGTGCCACATTGCACTAATTACATTTGTGAGGACAGATCTATGAGCACTCCTCAAATCAGAGAAACTTTGCCTGGACCTGTGCCAGTGTCTCGGGCAGAAACTGGTGACCTTCCAGAGAGAAGAAAGAAATAGCTTCATTCACCGATGACACAGCACTGTTTTAATGAGAGCAATATCTGAAGACAGGAAATGAACAGGAAAGATCATTACTATTTGGCCAAAAGTGATGGAAAAGGAGATTTCAATAGGCTGAATTCAATTTCCAATTATAACGGAAAAGTCTCAAAGAGTCCCATTTTTTTTTTCAGAATGAGGCTGAAAATATGGTCGTGAGCATTGTATGCCTTCATGTAGCGAAGTATAGTACCATTTCTCTCAGAAGCCAAATATCACTATGGTTGCTTTATCACATCTCTACTTTGTAAAAACAAGCAGCATAAAGCCTTGAGAGAAGAAGGACCTAATAACCACAGACATCAATCGGATAACCTCAATATTCAAACTGTGGCAAGCAACACACCTTGTTGATTAGTTACACCTGGGCTGATTAGTTTAAAGCAAACCCAGGTGCATGTGCTCTCTCCACCAGCCAGCACAGCCAAGACCAATCCGCCAAATTCTACAGAGGCATTTTGGTTTGGTTATGTTAATTCATTGCTACTGAAAGAAAATATATATTTTTTTTTAATTAAGAAAACACTCATCAAGAGTGTTCTATGTACAGAACAATGCCAGCATTGCTACATTCCTACATTGTGCATTCACTTTCTTGTTGGACCCTTCATTTTTTAATTGTAACTACTGGACAAAAATGACAGGGAAGAAAACACTATATACGGTGCTGTATTTCCCCCTTACAGATTTCTTCTATTATTGAATATTTGTCACACTGAATGGTTTCAGATCTTCAGACAAAATGTAGTATTAGACAAAGGGAACCTGAGTAAGCACAAAACACATTTAAAAAAATATTATTTCATTAATTCAATAAAAAAGCCACCATATATGCCCTTATGAAAAACAATTTCCCCCCTAAAATTTAATAACTGGTTGTACGACCTTCAGCAGCAATAACTGCAACCAAATGCTTCCTGTAATTTGATATCAGTCTTTCACATCACTGAGGATAAACATTTAGCCCACTCTTCTTTACAGAACTGCTTTAATTCAGACACATTTGTAGGAATTTGTTTAAGAACTGCTCATTTCAGGTCTTACCACAGCATCTCTATTGTATTCAAGTCAGGACTTTGACTAGACCACTACAAAACTTCAATTTAGTTTCTTTTCAGCCATTCAGATGTGGACTTGCTTTTATGTTTTGAATCCTTGTCTCGCTGCATAACCAAATTACACTGCCTTCAGTAACAGCTCAAAGACAGATGCCCGGACATTCCCCTTAAGAACGTTCTGGTACAGAGCAGAATTCATGGTTTCTTTAATAATAGGAAGTCAGTGTCCACACACCATCACATTACCACCATCATGTCTGACTATTGGTATGATGTTCTTACTGTGAAATTCTGTATTTGCTTTACGCCAGACATAATAGGACAGACCCGTGTCTTCCAAAAAGTGCCACATTTGGCACATTCGTCCATAGAACATTATCCCAAAAGGCTTGGGGATCATCCATTCTCTTAGTTATCAGTGGTTTCCGTTTTGATACACTCCCATGAATCCCATTTTTGCCATGTCTCTTTCTAATTGTGGAGTCACATACACACTGACCTTATCTGAGGGCATAGAGCAGCCTGCAGTTCTTTGGATGTTCTTCTGGGATCTTTTGTGACTTCCTGGATGAGTTTTCACTGCACACTGAAATTTTGGCAGGCCAGCCACTCCTGGGAAGATTCACCAGTGTTCCATTTAGAAATAATGGCTCTCACTGTGGTTTGGTGGAGTCTCAGTGCCTTAGAAATGGCTTTGTAACCCTTTCCAGACTGATATATTTTAACAACCTTTTCTCATCTCTTCTGGAACTTCCTCTGATCATGGCATAATGTGATTTTAGAAACTCTGCTGACTACTTACTCTGACGGTATGGTTCAATATGAGTGTACCTGAATCGGCTGAATCTAATTATCAAATTATTAAATTTGGTTAATTGGTTTACAGAGTAACTAAGGGGGCAATTACTTTTTCATGTGGGCGATATGGTGTTGGATAACTTAATTAAATAAATGAAATAATAATTTTACAAAAAAAACATGTTTGTTTACTCAGTTTCCATTTGCCTATTATAACATTTTGTATTAGGATCTAAAACGCATTCGGTGTGACAAATATGCAATAATAAAGGAAAACGGTAAACAGTTCCAAGTCCCATCTTCATTTGCCCTTTTCTCCAGATCATCACTGTAAATCCAAATTGGTTCTCAGTTGACTTATCTGGCTAATTAAAAGTAAAATAGCTAAAATATAAAAGTAAACCAAGGTGGTATTTCACAACACTGTGTACAGTGTCTGAATCTGAGAGGTGAATTAGTTTTAATTAGGCTATTGTTGGCCAGGTCTGCCAGAAAGTGAGATTTCTCTCATTGGGACTTCCCGGCGGAAAGAAACAAAATTATTCAAGCGATGATGATGATAATAATAATAATAATAATAATAACAATACAAAAATTATCATAATAACTGCAACAAGTTATTAACAGGGTCCAAGCAGAATGCAGCAATTATTCATTTTTAAGCTGTAAGGACACATATAGGATGAAGGTCACAGTACAAAACTTTTCAGTCTCTGTCCCAAAATTTATACAGTACAACTCATGATGATCTGCCATTGCTAAGCCTGTCACATGCCCACTGACAACTGATTGGCTGATGGCAGTCGTATTTTTTCAGATATTAATTTATGATTGTAATCCATCCCATGGGAGATGGACTCAAAGGCTAAGCATGCAGAGTTTCAACTTGACTGGTAAAGCAGCTGAGGAGTTACAGGTATTTTTATTTATTTTCTCTTACAGCACCAGCTATTGGCAAAAGGCCACCAAAATGAGTATGCTGCCTCGGGCAACTACCGCATATATATTCCAAGTTTCATGATGCTTCAGCATTCATGAATTACTTTTAGTAAAAATTGGTACACGCAATAATTGATTTGCATACTGCACCCATTCTGTTTTGAAAAGTCAATAATTGAAAAGCGTAAATCTCGTCCTGATCGGTAAAACCACTGAAGTTAACAAAAGAAATAACGAGGCAGAAACCAGGTTGAAATTGACACCCCAGGTTGATGATTACAGTATTTTATAACATTACAAACATTTAGTAGATGCTCTTATCCAAAGAGACTAACACATCTTTTTACATAGAATTTTACATTGTATCCATTTATGCAGCTGGATGTATACTGAAGTAATGCAGGTTAAGTACCTTGCTCAAGGGTACAACGGCAGTGTCCTACCCACAAATCGAACCTATGACCTTTCGGTTTCAAGCCCAGTTCCTCACCCACTGCGCTACACTACCGCTGACATTATAATTCAATGTCCGCAACAAGTCAAACCACTGCAAATGCTACATATTATAAATAATATTGTATCGCTAAAAAATTCCCCTATAATCCCTAAGCAATCAATCTGCTCTTTGTATACAGGCTAGCAGAAGTCTTTATTCATCATGTGTTGTTTCCATTGAGCTGAAATTGTTTTCTTGAGCATTTGAATATCAAATACGAAAAGTGCAGTTTTTCTAACAAAGCAACTTATTACTTACAAACAGCAAAAATTGATCTCAATTAGACATTCCAGTGCCGAGTAAATTACCTAAAGGCAAGCTACTACTACCCTCTCTAAGATCTACCTATCATGACTTTTGCCCCTGCGTGAAAACCCCATATACGTTACAGTAAGCATAGTGTCCTGTTCTAATTTTCATTTGATTTTCTAATTTTCTAATTGAACATAGCTTCAGGCTTCCTTCTAGCCTCCTGCTGGCTTAGCTATTCTATTGCGTACCAACTAACTTCACTTTGTGTTTTCGCATAGAGCATAAGTGGAAGCTTAGCACATGCTTTATTGGAGCTTTGTTCGTTCACCGGCAAATGCTTGCACAAAAGACATTGCAGTAGTGTATTTGATTTTATATTTGTCGTTTTTGATTGTATATTTTTGTCGTTTTATGAGCTGTCACTTTTGTGATCAGGAGGCTTTCTGCCGACAGGCCTGATTTAGAGCAGTCTGGCAGCTGATTGCAGGCCAGAGCACTCGGCAAGGTAAAACCAATTGGTTTGATTGTTTATAAGTGAATTTAGCTGGTGTAAAACTAACCATTATGAACACATTTAGTACATAGAAGTTCTCCAAAAGGACAGCATTTGATTGAAATACAGGGCTTAGTCAAAAAGAGAGAATGGGTAAATAAAGAATATTTGTTTTGTAGTGTTCCAGAGGTTACCATCGTCAAGGGAATTAGCATTTGGAAGTGGAAAATGGCTAGGAAAAAATATATACACATTCCATTTTGGAAAGGTTTGTGCCTTTTGGTGGAGAGGCTTTTTGCAGGATTTGGGCCCACCTTTGGGAAAATGCATATCAAATTTTACTGCTTTGTTCAGTCCAGAAAGGCTTATCAGTCTCTCTCTCTTTACTGGCAATTACAAATTAATGTCTGGTTTAATATCATCTTTTGCAAATTATGAAGTAGCAAGTCTACATTCATTAATGAATGTATGATTTTAATTAATTAATCAATCTAATTGGCCAGTCCTGTTGTTCATTTCATTACATTATTTAACCTTTAAGGTCTCATATAATGCTATTTCCAGCTATTTTATATTATTCCACAAGGTCTACTAAACATGTTAAGTTTTTTTTTTATGTAAGAAATGTTGCAATACATTTTAAGTTTCTTACCCTTTGTGCTGATCAGGCCATTTTGGGTGGGCAGTCCAGGTTCTTTCCCCCCACATGCTCTGCATTTACTGGTTAACTGATCAACAGAATGACACAAACACCCCTCCCATCTCCTGCTCACATTGCTGCTCCGGAAAATCGAACAAACATGCCTTCCGTAAATCAGCCGGCACACTGCAGGCCATGTGTTCGAGCCGGAGTCAGATCTTGAATTTACAGCCATGGAGGAAGACCAGGAGCCGGTTCAAAAATAAAGGGACCTAAAGGAATTGTCCAAATGGTAAGCTTATTATATCTAATAGCAAACTATAGGTTACCTTGTAGCCAGAAGTATCTCTGCCATGGCATACCAGGCTACAAGTCTAGAGAGCAATAAAGCACATTGACAGCTTATGTCCAAGCTCTTATTATTTATTGTAGCTGATTATACTTGTAGCCAGAAAGATTTAAAATGCCCAGACACAAAGTGAACTGAACAGAACTGGTGCCTTTTTCTAGTCATGTTTGAAATCTCATGCTCATTCTTTTGTAATTATACTCGATGGCCATTGGTCATAGATGCTAGATCATGGAAGAGGCTGACCCGGAGGGCAGGTTTATGCAAATGACGTAGTTAAAAATGATTGGTTGTTTTCACAGAAGTTCAGCTGTGATGTATTAACTGGGGCCATTTCTGGACGGATCATATAGCCTGGTGTTTTTTTTCTTATACAACAACAAAAAATGTGTAGTAGCGGGTTCATATTATAACACATAAGTCTCATGCCACACTGCACAATCAATACCAAAACTAGGCAAACTCCGATTTCTAAGACACAGGACCTTCAAAACCTCATAGAGTTTAGTGGTTCCCCAAGAAATCATGCTGAAAAATGGGAATTATTTTCATATGGGGGAAAAAGAGATGCATGCTAAGGAGAGATACCAAACATTTGTGCAGTATATACTAAACTGTTTTCAACCCATGAGATTCTGGCATGTACCACCTAGTAGAAGTATTTTTAGTCAGGGGTTCAAGCCCGAAGGGCTGAAACCCTATTGTTTTTGCTTTTGTGCTGGTTCATTATTAATCTTCAGAAATGTTTGTGCAAATTCCTGTGAGATGGTAAATGGTAGAGACATGAAATTCTGCCCATTGATTGGAAGTTGAGTGCAAGTGCGGCCCAAGAAATATGACCCCAATCGGCCTGATGGGGCACTATAATTAAAGGTCAAAATTTTGAACTTTGAAAAGTCATAATTCCTACAGCGTGAGTCTGATGTACACAAAACTTGCTACAGATATCCATCTGTGCTCACTCTACAAATCTCCCTGAAGAACCATTAATTAACTGACTGAGTGAGTTAGTGACATTACCGGTCATAAAGGTGCTTCACATCTAAAAATGACCATTCAAGAATGTAAATTGGAACTGGATTTAGATGGAATGAGTATATATGGGTATATCATTATCCTGGTATTATGTGGCACCTTGAGTGTACCAGTAAAATAAATAACAATTACAAACAGAAATATAGCCATTAATTGTAAGTGTGTTGAAGGCTCCCTTTTCTCAAACCCGATACCTATCATTAAATAGTTTTCATGCAGACACAATCAAACCGTCATTTATTTATATAGTTCTTGTATGATATGAAGACTATTTCTTATAGTTCTTGTGTGACATGATGATGATGGTCCTATGCTACTGTTAGTTTGTTGTGCAAATAGTCGAGGACGAGGTGCAAGTGGTAGGAACTGGGCTTGTACAAGGTTGCGGTCGATTCCGTAGGACACTGCCGTTGTACCTTGAGCAAGGTACTTAACTCATTGCTTCAGTATATATCAGCTGTAATATACAATGTAAAAAATGCTATGTAAAAAGTTGTGTAAGTCGCTCTGGATAAGAGCGCCTGCTAAATGCCTGTAATGTAATGTTGTGCAATGAAACCTTTTCATTCATTCATTGAGAATGAACATACTGTGTCAAGTCAAATTCCTTGTATGCATAAATGGACTTGACTATCACAATTACTCTGATTCTGACTAGTTCTTATTGCACTTCACAGCTTTAACATTCTAATGGTCCGTGTTGGCTTGAACCCCGGAATCGCAGCTTGCGGCTATATTATTTGTTTATTATTCATATTATCCAATCACATCAATTCAGCCCTTATTTCAGAGAGAATTTGTGACGGGTGCTGGAGAAAAGGTCCGCAAGTCGCAAATCTTGAAATCGCGCTAGGAGGCAAAAAAGGTTTTTTAAATTTCTTTTTTTTTCCTTTTTTTCATATTACGAAAGTTAAAGTGTTGAAGAAGTCACTCAGTAGAATAAACAACATTTTTAGGGTCACTAAATACTTATGTCAGCAAAGTCGGCTTGTTTTAGTGATTCTTACAGCCGGGTTTTGGAGGCGTGATGGGGGTGCAGTTTAATTAGCATGTTTGATTTCGTTGGCTATAGTCATTGGCTATTGGCTATTTGTTTTGGTCAAGCCACCGCCCATAAATAAAGCCGTGTGGTAGTAGCCTATGTTTGTTTACTGTGTGAGGTTGCTAAAATGGCGGACGCTCAATCAGTAGGTGAAAGTATAAGCTTTCTAACGATGTATAACATGTCTAATTTTGCTTTTGGAATAGCGTTTTATAGGTTAGCGTAACCGAACATTTTCTTACCATGGCATTTGCTCTATATGGTACGGTAGCATTAAAAGACGTTGCACCTAACGAAACCTTGTTAACGATTTTTCGTAATTCCTTGGAAAATACCATTATTATTGAGGACTGGGCATAGCTAAGCCATAATATGTTTGCTAATAGACCTATCTGACATCGTTTTCTGGAGCAAAACGGAAGCGGATATAACTGTCATTGATTTACTGTCTCTGTCTCCATCTACTGAACATAGATACGATTTCATCATTGCTATGTAAGTATTACTGCTCAAAATAGTTATTACGTTTTTTTAGAAATTGAGTGTCTTTAAATAGGTTAGTGGTATTATGTAATGTGGATATTTCACACTAATGTAAGCGTTAGTTAGTAGTGTAATGGTTTTTGTGACGCATACAACAGTGATGAGGAGAGTGAAACATTGCCAAAACGTGGTGGACGGCTGAAAAATGTTTTTATATCGTCCCACTCCCATACAAGAAAACATAGGAGTGTACAGAGTATAGAAATAGGCTACATACAAGAGTTAATTATTACACATTTAGGTACTGTGCAGCATTGTGTGACTATATGTTTGCATTATGTTTTAATTATATCTGTTTCATCTTAAACCTTCATAAGGGGCTCATATGCTTTACAATGGACAAAAAGCATTATATTCCTTTTTGGAGAGATTTTGGATTTGTTTCTGGACCCTTAGCTATTTTAGACCAGTGTTAATAATTTAGACATTGTGGGTAGATTTGGAGATGCTGGGTACACTGCTTAGTTTTTGCTTCATAGATCTTTAGTAGTTCTACATATCCACCCTTAGATTTTATGAACTTGTGGTCAAGAAGTTTTTGATCCAGGACATGTATACTTTAACCCGCAAACTAAAAAAGGAGCAAATTCATTTTAGATTTTGACCATTGCATTTGTGGCACTTTACTTTATATTCATAATTTTGTAAGAAATAATCTAAGCTAGTATTATAAATGGTACAAATGTATTGCTTCATTTAAGACATTTTTCTAGTCTCTGTGGTATTCACACCTGGAGTTATAAAGCTTTAAATAGGGTAACCCCTAAATGGGCAAGGATTTACAGGTACTCTAGTGGGGGAGTGGTTGGGGTGGAGTTAACTAGCTATTGTTCCCACCCATTATCTCCCTGTGAGAAGTGTGAAAAGTTCAAGATCTTTCAAGGGGATTTTCTCTGCTACTTGATTTTATGAGTACCAACATTCAAATAAGCATATCTTCAACTATTTTCAGATTTAAATGTATGACACATCATTTGAAATCTTATAATCTGCACTTTCGTAATCTGTAAAAAACTGAAAAATGACCTTGCCCTACTTGCGGACCAAAACACCAGCACCTGTCACATTTTTGGTCCAAATTCATGTCAACATTTCTCTTACATCTGCAAAATCCAATAACATCCCTACCAGAAGTCTTGAATGTAATAAACACGTTTGATGCTTTTACCTGGTACCAGAAAAAAGTGATGAATGCAGAGTCAATATTTTCTCTTCGTATTTGCCTCATGAAGAGTAACAAAGCCAGCATTTCCTCTGCAAATGTTTCCCCCTTGAGAAAATGCATCCAAATGTAATTTTGGAGCAGTCAGTAGATTCATCCAGATGCCAGACTAAAACACTCCGCACTTTCGCAGTTTTTCAGAAATGAAGATAAAAGATCATCTGAAATGACTTCTACTCAAATTCCTATAGTTGAATCAGACAATTGTAGCTTAGATATTTGCATGATTATGTCGTCCTTGTTCTTAAATTTAGAAAACTGTGATTCAGTTCAGTCCATGTACTCTCCCTCCCTAAATGGCTTCCTTGATTCTGCAAGGCTCCAGGCGATTTTAAACAGGGCCTACGTAACATTGTCACTGCTGTTTACAGGATTGTTTACATGGATTTATTGGCTCGAAAGCCATCCAGCAAAAAACATATTTTGAAGCTGTTCATGGTGGCATTATACAGGTAGATTTGCTCACTTTAATACAGCAAAGGTTTTTGACAAAGGAGACATAAATGTTTTCCATTTATCACCTTAAATGCGAATTCCATTTCCCATGAAGGGTTGAAACCCCTCCTTTCATCATCCTTTCCTTTTCTTCTTATAATATTTATAATGGTGTCTTCATAACACCTTTTCTTTGTCACCATTATAAATAAGCTTGGGAAAGGTGAAAAAATTTAAGAATATAATCAGACTGTATTGGGATGTGGCACAAAAAAAGCAGAGTGTAAAAAAACAAAACGAAACAACAAAAAAATACTTAAGGCTGATTTTTTAAAGACTGATTATAAAGGATTATGGATTACAATCAGGCCATGTGGGGGACTCATAATAAAAGCCCAGAGGCCGTATGCAGCCCACAGGCCACCTGTTGAGCACCAACAGGTAATGTGTATAATATCCTGCTCTCAGTACATTTGTCCTTAATGCTTGGGATGATGACAGAATCCCAGGCTTGTGGAAACAAACTTTGCTCTACAGCTATCCTGCAAACGTATTCTAAGACAAATATTCTTTAACTCTGACTCACAACAAACAAGTGTTGGTTTATCCCAAGCCACAGTGACCCAAAGGAATTCCAAGAGGTTCAGGCCCTTCTGTTTTTCGCAGCATCCTGTTTCTCATGTACACATGCCTTTTGGTACAGTGATCCCCAACCGGGCGTCAGACCACATATAAATCTGTTGGAGCCAGGGAAAGCATACATACAGGAGCGAAGATTAGGCGTGCGGAGAAAAATACGGCTGATATGTCACAATACTAAACTGCCACAGGTTTATTGATGGGGGTGGGGGGACTGCTGCAGTAAGCCTGATAATCCTGAAGTGCCCACTGTGTCAATGTTTGTTTCCTGCTTTATTTTCAAACAGCAGATAGAAAACAACTGAGTTCCATGGCAAGAGAGGATTATGGCTGACCACTGGAGAGAACGAGGGAAGGACCTGTCACGGTTTTAGTTGATGGCACTTTGTAATGGCGATGAATGTGGTGGCAGTGTCCTTCAGTCGTTCTCATATTTCATTTTTTTTTTTCGTAAGATCATTTCGTAGTTTGACCCAATCTGTGAATAGGAAAGAACAACACATGCTTCAGGATCAATTATTGTCAGGACAGACTCTTAGCTTCCTCTTAGCTCTCTAGCAGTGTGCAATTGTTTAGCGTTCAACCGCAGGCCTGTCCACACACTGTGTGCACATGATGCGCACACATACTGTAGATGCGTATGTTTGGTGCGTGCGTGTGTGTGTTTTCATGACAAGAATTGAGTTCAGGATGATGGATGGACTGCTGTGATGCGCAGTGCGTCTCGTGCACGGGCGGGTCGGCTTCCCCAGCAGCGTGCGCCACCATGTCGGCTTTAATGCGCAGAGTGCTCACATCTGGGCACATGAAACCAAATGGGGGATAGGGCCCTTAGAACAAGGGGCAAAACACAGATATCACTTTACTACTACATGCCTACTACGGCCATCCAGGCCCGACACAGCCAGGGATCCAAAAAAACAAAACAAAAAAAGAAAGAAAAACACAGAATGCAGCAGCTCGAGCGAACCAAGAAAAGGATTAGGTGGACAGTGGAAGGGAGAGAAAGGACAGATGAAGGTCAGGTAGTGGAAGAAAAGAAAATTGTATCATACCAGTTCATTTCAGTTCTGAAATAAGCCGTTCTCTATTGTGTATCTTAAGGCAAAGTTTTGCGATACGGGTTTCCCCCTTCAGTGAACTGGAAATCTGAAGATGGTGTTTTCAGACGTGCGGTTCTCTTTGAGGCTGATAGCTCATTTGAAATCAGAGCAGTAATTCACTGGAAGATAACAGATAAGAGAGATAATAATGACGCGTGTGCTACTACATCAGACTGTCGTGTGATATCTGTGACATCCTTAAGTTTCACACTTCAGATCATGGCACGAATGAACTTGCTACGTACGTGTGAACCTGTCAGCAGCTCAAGACCGAAATGAATACAGAGTAGAGCAAGGCCGAGGGTTCAGAGGTATGTAACAGGTGCATGGCAGCCCCATAGCCTGGCTTTGCACGGCTGTTTGTTTTTCTCTATTCACAAAGTGCGCCCCTGACATTGTTTCTGACCTTGAGCCACGGTGGTCCCGGGTGCTCGGCTGCAGAGTGTTAATCGCCATAAATAAAAGTGTCACAGGCACCGTGTTGATGCAAAAGTCAATATTCTTCATGTCTACCATTGCAAAGTGCTTCTGTCTATGTAGATAATTAGCTGGAGATGTTTAGGCCTGTTATGAAATGAGAGCAATAAAACACAAATGGCATCTTCTGCCATGAAATTTTATTAAATTCTTCTAATCCACCCTTCATGCATTCTTATAAATTATTTCAGGAGTATTACGCTTTAGGGGCTTTTATCTCTTACAAATATGAAAAGCTAGGCTCTGGGCAGATAATGCTTTACTTTACTTTATTGGCATTTAGCAATTATTCTTATCTGGTCCTTCTGACAATGCAAACACAAATGCAAAGACCAGGGATCCAATTATATGGGGAAGGTATAGTTCCAAGAGAGACAGCAAGTACAAGAACTGCAGACTTGATTGACAATTTATCGGTTAAGTCATGTAAACAAGAACAAAAACACCCAAATATGCATTAACCTACATTAAATTAACAAGAACCACAGGCTCTGAAATAACTCACACCTAATCAGGTAAAAAGGCTAGGTGAAAGTGCTGGACTGGGGAGGGGTGGAGGAACTTTGAGGACCCACCTATTTTGAAAGTTTCAATCTGATTCAGAAGATGGCCAACCTTTCTGCTGTTTTGACTGCCCTGGGAAGCTCATTCCGCCACTGAGGTGCCAGAACAGACAGCAGACAGTATCATCAACATGTACTATGGAAATACCAAAACCAGAAATGTTTCTGTCCAGCTCTTAGCACTTTTTGACCAGCCCTTTTTGACCATTGGCCAGCCCCCCCATCCCCCACCCCCCCATTTAGCATTCAACCAGTATTTCAATTATGCACAGAAATCGTTAAATACTGTACAGCTCAAAAAGAAATATTTTCATTTTCAGAAAAGGCAACCTATTATCATGAAAAACATGGCCAGTGTAGTTTTAACCAAATTTGCTTCAGAAGGGAGCAAATTGTTAATTTAGATGGAGACTGTTTTCAGTATGCCATTGCCGTTTATTTGTACACATTCAATGCGGTAGAGAATAGGCAAGCCAAGGGGAGCTATGACTCACAGGCAGTATATATACAGCAGTAGCCACAAACTGCATTTTGGATATTTGTATAAGTGAAAATAACATGCCGAATGTGCAAAAATGAGCATTCTTGCATTTTGCTCTTTTCAAAGCATGTCCACCAAAATAACACCTCAATAGATACCAAATGCTGTTATTCTGCAGGCAGGGATAGCTCTGCAGACCCAGCAATGTCTTGACAAATCTTACCCTAAGAGTAACAAAGTGATGACATTGTTTTCTTTTTATGTAACCTCTAGAACTATTATAGGGAAGAAGAGTCATCCACAGTGAAGAGTGGACATCCGAGTCCTCTGCTTGTGTCTCCACTTGTTACACACGTCAGGGCTTTATGAGACAACAGTGTTTATGGCCAGTGTACAAGGGTTATCTGGCATCAGAGTACTATAAATGTCAAGATACAAATGCCATAGCTTTTCACTTTACATCAGAGGAGGTGCAGTGGAAAGACAATGGAGAGATGCAAGGGTCACCTACTGCAGGAAAAATCATAGTGGCAATTAATCTATTAATCATGAGGTAAAAGGGCTACACTGATAGTGTTTCATTTGTCTACATTTACGGAAATAACTACAACATTACAGTGTCCAACATTAAAGAAGGAATAAGTGAATAACCCATATTAATACATCCACTTATGCAAAACAAATATTTAAAAAAGCTCACCATTAAAAATATTTGCACCATCTTCCAAATTATTAAAATCAATGCTGTATTTAGTCCGAATTGAACCGCTGAGTATCAACTATTGAATTTCTATGAAATGTGTATGTATGCCTCCATGTAGGAATGATTATGTGTAAAACCATATGGTCATGATTTGGGATTAGTTAAGTCAGTCAACACAGCTGGTAAACTATGTAAAGGTACGCTAAAATAATGATAAACAATGCATTAAAGGCCCAGGAAACTTAAATATGTGAATTATTTTCTGGTGTGTTGTTTTCAGGATTTTTTAGATTCCAAATGATCCAGAAATATTTTAAAAGCTTTTGCCAAGCCAGGCTTGCTTTCTTCCTTCACTAAAATTGTATGGCAGGTGAAATCCTTACAGCTTGTAATATGTAAGTGGTCCTCTTGCCATTTTTTGCAGGAAATTGTTGAAGTTGGAAAAGCCTACTCTGGATAGAGACCAATCCACTTTTTTCTTTCCCAAAAACATCCCATAAAAAATGGGATTCATATCTGGAGCGCCATGGGCACTGCAATATTGCAATTACCAAAACAGTTAATATCTTTGGTGCCCATTTTCACGAGTTCGACTTCATCAACTATCTACAAAAACAATGCGGCTTTGACCAGAGGTCTACTCGGCCTTGTCAGCGAATAATAGGAGGGTAAGCTGGCAAGTTCCGTTTGCTTTCTAGCAGCCACTCAGGGCTACACCTGCAGCTGCACACACCGAGAATATGCTGCCCTTGTCATCCTCCAACATGTTGTGATTGGTGCGTCTGCAGTGTGGAAGGTAGTGAGAGTATCGGATGAACCATGTGTCTGCAATCTCCTCCTGAAGTCTGCAGAAACGATAAGCTAGTTCTTCCTATGATGAGCCTGAGCCGGTGAAGATGCCATAATGTTGAACACCAAAAGTAGTTCAGTAACTCAAAAACTATTAAAGGTATCAATAGTAACATCATGCTCAAACAAGAGTCCATCCCACATTTGGAGTATGAATCCTAAAACATTTCAAAAGAGATGCATTTAGATCTTTGGAACATTCAGTTCATGGATTTCTATATTTTTCAATTAGCCTTTGGCAATTTACAACAATAACAGTGAACTTTCATTATTTTTGACTTGAACAGAACTCAATACTTCGCTGTCTACTTGTCCTCCCAGGGGATTCAACACACACCCAGCAGGTTGGAAGAACAGGGTCAGCTGTGGTGCACTGTCCCAAAAGAAGTTTAGGAGTTACAAGCCTTGCTCAAGGCAAGAGAGGCTACAGTTGAAACAGCTGTTTCTCTGAAAAATAAATGTAGACTTACAAATATGTTTGCATTTCTTCATTATTACAAAAAAGTATTTTCCACACACTTCTTAATTTGAGCATAAAGAATATAAAGCATAAAGCAAATGTTTGGTGAGCAATGTTTCCACCAGGAAAATAGTTAGTGGAGGTGAAAGTCTCAGAGGGTAGGCAGTGGCAGCGTGAAGTGGCAAGCTGTGGTATTCACATGGTATAGCCTACACCTGTTTCTATGGTGAACATGGGATGGATAGGCCACTCCCTGCTTTTGCGTGACCAAGCACCACCATGCTTTTTTTCACCTTCCATGGTGACCTGATTCGAGAGTTTTTATTCTCCTCTGATATTTGCCGAGATGCTCTGTGAATTTGGTACAGCACTTCTGCTATTAATACATGGGGAACACCCTGGCAAACTGATGCCTTTATATTCATATTGGTGAAAACTATAGCAATAACATTGATACTCCCAACAAAATGACCCTCCCATGAGTCATTTGTTATTTAAAAGGCCAATGATCAATTAGTAATTCTGTACTTAATCAAGCTCTGCACATTCCTGGTTTCACTTGCAGATTGATTACCCTTAACATACCTTATACGTTTGCTGATGTGAAACAGCTGTGGTGCCCCTGAACTGGATCAATCCTTAAACACTACAAGAAAGCAGCACAAATTTTGTATTACCAAGTTCAAGTTAAATCTTTTCAATCCTGTTCATGAAATCAAATCACCTTCAAAAATTAACACATTCTCTAATCCCCCCTGGTTTAGCCTTTAACGGCACCATTCATGACTCAGGCTTAAAATACCTTAATGAAGCAGAGGGTATTATGCTGTTCTTTCGGGGGAAATGTGAGAGAACAAGTTGTTGAAAGCAGCCAATTAGACTGTCAATGGGTGGAAGTCTCTTGTGTCTGCTTTGGCTTTCCATCGCATGTAAATGGAGAATCTGTGTCACATTCTGTATTGCCAGAAATGCAGAGCATGTGCTCGCCTGTGTGTCAGTGGCGAGCCTCATGAACTTTGGCTTTGTCCAGTTCCCCCACACTGCGGGACATCCTGTCATTCCTATGGCAGTGGTTGGTACGGGGCTGAGATGACCCTAGGGTTTTGGTGGCCAGAAACAGGAATGCTGTTCAGGCCCCAAAGTGTTCAAGAAACAAAAAAACTCAAGTTGTGTGGCCAAGGGATGGTTACGGCCCTAAACGTCTGCATAGTGTTTATGTAAGCGGGCAGTTCTGGTAAGTGTACTGTATATACACAGGCTGGGAATGCAATGCTTTGCTACAGGACTTTTTCATCAAACAGGATAAGCTGCATGATCAAATCTCCCTTCAGGTACAGGAGTGTGGTAGTGGATTGAACAGAAAGATCCCATTGGAATTCCAAGTTAACCCCATAAACAATGTCAGTTTCTATGACTGTGTCCATCATTGGCTTTCGTAATGCCCACATTGCCTCAGAATTCAGAGTAGTGCTGAGTGATTATCACTTTTCCATTTAGATAAAACTATTTATTTTTTAAATCCTAATTTCTTTTTTACTTTTAAAAACCACAAAAACGTAAGCTTGCATGTAAATACAACGGTTTATTTGTTTATTATTCAAGCACAATATATATTTTTGATCACAATGTAAAAAGAAAAAATTTAAGCCACAACTAAAGCTAAGCTATGGCTCAGATCTGGACAAAATTAATATAATAAATTGTTGTTCCATTTAAAAAATTGATCTAAGGGATTTCAGCCGGGAACATTTTTTTATTGAGTTCTCACATTTGTGGTCCACCTCCTTCAAGATGAAGCTTTTTTATTATAAATTACCACAGTAGCACCCCAAGCTCTTGACAGCAATAATGGCTAATGAAAATAACTGAATTCACCAAATTGGTGCATCTTCATGAGCAAACAGAAGCTACTGTTTAATGATGTGCGCATTATCGTATGGTGTCCAGTTTGTAATTTGGATTCAATTTCCAACCATAAACGGCTCATAAACGGTTGTGACTTCTCCCCTTAACATACATCAGGTCAGTGTTTCTGTTGTGTTACACAAATACACCGTTTTCAAAATCAAAACATTCCCTTCACAAAATCTTAAACTGACTTTTTCCCAGGTTTGTTGTTCAGAATTTTATCTTCAGTATTTTAGCTTGTTCATATTCTTTATATATCTGCCCTTCTCCACTGTACAGAACAGGGAACAGGGGATTAATCTGCTGTAGCCTAATAAACGAATGAAATTTACATCTACAATTTCGGTTCGTAGGTATCCAACAATAACACTTTGGCTGTGCAGCCCAGGAAGCCGAAAATAAAGAACAGATTCTGTAATAGATTCCAAACATATAGAACGGCACAGAGTCCGCGCCGCGTTCTCTTCTAGTGTAGTAGAGAACCTCTTTCATTGCCGTTACTTTAGGTATGCTTTCAAACAGAAGTAGCGTGCGCTAAACCACGCTATAAAACTAGACCAGTTGTGCGATTAGCCTTTACAATACTAGCTGGAAGTTGGAGAGTGACCCTACCTGACATGTTTAGGGTTCTCAATGGCAAAATATCCAGTCTGACAAATTCTGAACAATGAATAATTGATAAAATTCCAATCAATTATTAGTTTCACAACCGAAAAGATAACTGCATTTGGCATTTTTATTATAATGATCAGCACTAATCCGGAGACGCACTTGATTTAAACTCCACTATAGCCCTCAGCAGGTCACTGTCTAATTTTAATATGCGTAGCGGGTTTAAGGAACTGGCTTGTTTTCCATCCAGTGTATGCTTTTGCGATCTGGTACTTCCTCGTTAGGAAATCTACATCGTCTTAATGACAGCCCATACGAATTAATACACGTGTTAAACGAACCACCTCGTATCCCTTCTTACTGTAAACGCGAAGCAGGGATTTGAATACAACTACGAATTGATATCTAAACCAATTGCATTTTTGCAGAGGCTTATAGCCGGAGCGACTTGTTTGAAAGCACATAGCTAACGCCACGAGAAAAGTTGGACATACAAGTGGCCACCGACAAGGTGGAAGGTGCGTGCCTCAAAATACATGAAGAAAAGGCTCAACGATTTGCAAAACCGTTCAAACCCAACATAGCCTAAACGATGGAACGGTTATGACGAATCTTGATTAGGATTAAGAAATTATATTTCGGTAAACAGCGCGGTTTAAGGAACATACAGACATTTTTGAAGTTCCTTTCTCTCCAGGAAGAAAAGCAGTAACTTAGTATAAAACGAATAACAGTTTAAAAAACAACAGAAGCAGTTCACTTTTCAAAACAAAGTTTCAGGGCAGATGCCCCTTCTCACGCACACTCACCTTAAGGAGGAGGACGCAAGACATTTTCCGAGCGTTTCTTCCCATATCGTTTAAATTGCACATATACTTCCCAGTAGCTGTTGCTCCAAGAGGTGTTAGGCTGAAAACATACTGACTATTTCCTAAGCGGGATATAACACATTTGAGATTGTCATTTGTACGCTAAATACTTTTGAATCAATTACAAAAATACATTAAAAGCCACAATTGTTTAGCGTTTAAAGCGTTTCGCTAAATGTATCGTTAAAAAAAAAAAAAAAAAAAGTATAAACCACCGGTAAGGCCAAAATTCGGAAACAATCGTGTAAACCCAAGTATATATGTTTGAAAAGATATCTTCCAGTTGCAGAGAGTTCTTTTTCCGAGTAATAAAGCTCCACTTTGTGACGAAAATTTCCAAACAAAGCAGGAAAACTGGTTACATTCTGTTTGCTTCAGAGATCCAAATAACTTACATTTAGGATGCGTAACTCCGGTTATAATTGATCCCCCAGGAGCTTTACCAAAGTCATTTTGAGAAAATACCATCAGCACGCAGCTCACCGAAACACACTTCGTTGGGATGTATTTAAAATGAATAGCCTGTACATCTGGCAATATTACAACTGCTTCAGTTTGTTTTTCGCCTTCCCTCTGAATGTTGAATGTATTGGAGCTCCAGTGTAGCAGCCTGGTCTTTGCGCTTCAGGTGTAGTTTTTGTCCTTTCCTTTCGTCAGTCATTCAAATCCTTGTAGGCTAAGTGTTCATCCGGTCGCTGACGCAGAATGTACTGCACACATCCACTGAAAACAAGGGACAAATCCAAACAGATCATAAATTTCGCCTCACGGTTTCATATTCTTTAAGATACTTTTGATATTTGCAGTATCATGTGTCAGTGGGTGCACTGATTCTTTTTTATTTTATTTTTTATTTTATTTTTTTTACACCCGCTGGCCAAGTTGGCCAACTATGCACACTTCTGTCCGTCACTAGCACATCACCACAAGTTACTCCCTTTACAAAGACAGAGCTTCCGGGCGATATCACAAAACTATGTATCCAGAGATGGCACTGTCAGATTTAAGTCTTTCGCATCGGGCACGCGCATCACCTAGGAGGCTCCTAGCGCTTATTTGGAAAACCGTCGGATATCCAATGGTTTGTCACCGCGGCTTGCGGTCATTTATTTCCCTTTGCCATATCAGTGGCGTCTGCGGGGGAAATAACATCACACCTGCTTACGTGTTGTTATTTATTTATTTGTTTATTTATTTTTGAATACTCGTTTATAATGATCCCGAAAACAGATTTACGCGGAGAAGACGAATGGGGAACTAAGCATTTGTGGAAGCATTTGCTGTTTTATCCTTGTCCTCATCTTTTTGAAGTTTTAACCAAAGGCAGTACAATGTTTGTGTCATGCCTGCCTGGTCGACGTATATGCAGGCTAATATTTGCATTCGTCTGTTTCGGTTCGTTATCCCTGTACGTTTAGACACAATTAATGAAAGCTCTACTGTAAATGAAATAGAGCATACAGGAGTAAGTGTCTACCTTTAATGTGTACAGATTGATGCACTTCGGGGAGGGTATTAATACAATGCAACATCTTGGCTATTTTAAGTGCCAACTAAAATAGCCACAGCGTACAAAATAGTTGTTTGGGAACTATTTAAACGCAATGCTTTTCGAGTAAAATAACTTTAGGCTATAAGATGTTTAAGATATTTATAAAATAACTGGTGTGGTAACATATAGTTATGCTTTTTTATCACAATTTGTGCTGTTCTGATCCTTCGGGTAATAGAAATCGATATGTGTGCACTTATTCTGCGACGTTACGATGTTAAAATCTGTAAACGGGACGTTGAAATTGGCAGCTCCCGATTCGAAATTGCTGGTCCACCTTAAATAGGTTACGCTGCTGTATGCTTTCACAGACGCCCTTGCCTGCTACAATGTTCAAAAAGTGAGCAACATCAAATGAGAAATTGAACGACGGTGGGAATGCGACTATTTTTTTCCTTTTCAAAATTTAGTCTACCTTCACTTCGCATGTAGATGAGAGTAGGTATAAATGTAACAGTTTTTCGATTTTGCTAATTTACTCAGAAAATATTTACCCGTGCACTCCGTCATTTTACTTATAAAAGCTTTGACATGTTCGTAGTCTCTATCTGTTCCAGTCACGTTCAAAACTCAATTGAATATAATACAATTTAAACGAAATTACAAGTAGTCCAATGTTACATTCATTTGACCTAGTCTGTATAATTGTAACAGAGCAGCGGAATAATTGTAACAGTAACTGAAAATGCCATGTGATGCGGCTGTGGAGGTTTTTTTCTGCACATACTAGTGTTAATTAAGGAAACTCAACTGCTAACATAAAAGTTTATTAATGAGTTTTTTTGTTTAACCAAATATTAAACCTCATTTAAAATGAACTCGTAACACATTTTTACTCACATCTACCAAAAACAGTTTTAAAAAAAAATTTTCCCACAAAGGTTGTCATATTGCTCTGTTCTTTTGGCATGTGGTAGAGGACTGAATTGCATGTGTACAAACTTGAAGTGGCTACTCTAGCAGCAGTGTACAAAAAGCTATTGACCATGTTACATTAATGATGCGTTATTTTTACCGATTCTCCCCTATTTGAGAGGTTTTAATACATTTTACTTTTATAAGTAAAATGTGGGAACCAAGCAGATCTGTATAATTTAAGAAATACCGGTGCCCCCATTAATTTTGATCAATGGTCCGTAAGTATAAAGTAGAAAGCCATCAACAATAACGACACCCTCATCCTCTCACTGGAGGATATTCAACTGTAGCTTCTCTCTGCACTCACTAAAAAGTCTCTGTGAAGTGAGCTGTGGAGAGGTAGCGAGTACAGGAAACACTGAAGACCCACGAGCTGTGTTGGCGAGTTTTCCTAGGAAAACAGCTGCTGCCTGCTCTAGAAGTTTCCAGATTTGTTGCTAGGCAGTTGCTAAAGTGGTCTGAAAACTTCATATTTGCAAAATCGTAACAGCGGCCTGAACAACTGAAACTGAAAACCTGGCGTTTACTCAAGAGGGAAACCAGGCCAATCTCATCACAGGCTTTTCTGTTTTTTGTTGCAAGAATCATAATAAAATATATCTGGGCCTTTTGACAATGCAAAAAGTATTTTTAAAAACACACCAGCAAAGAATTAACAAATTTCAGTTTCCCAAAAACCTTTTAGGCCAGTCGTATTTGCCATTTCACAGTAATCAGGGGAACTGGTTTCTCTATAGTTGCATTTAGGTCTTCCTGTAGTTGTAGTGCAGTTTTATGACAGTTACTCTTGCTAGACAAGACAAGATTTGTCTTCTGCCTATTGATCTACCGGGTCTTCTCTTGTTAACATTATTGCCATTAGCTGGAAACTTTTGAGTATGTACTGAACACTGCACCTGGAAAGCATCTTTGCAATTTCTCACTCGGAATAAACTTCTTACATTACATTACATTTATTTGGCCGATGCTTTTATCCAAAGCAATGTAAAATAAGTGCATACCGAAGGTCATTGGAACAACCACAATACACAGGTCCGATAAGGCACAATACTCATTATGTAACAGTTATTCACAGCCATGAACACGTTAAGTCCAGTTCACACAGTAAGCATAGGCTCGGTCAGAGAGTAATGTTAAAGAAATAATCTCAAAGATTTTCATTAAAGTCACTATCTATCACTGCATTGGGAAACACAATGGTGATTGAGCCCATTTTTATATTAATTTATACTATTATTATTATCATAATTCATGATTAAAAAATTGGTGTCTGTGGTGACATTCCCGGGAAAAAATCACAAGCGGCGCACAGTTAGTGACGCGTTTTTCATCACCCACCAGTGGTTGGTCCGCCAGAAAGGGTAGGCGGAACTAACGCAACTTCAACTCACTTGTGCGTGAGCGGCGTACTGTTTTTTTTCCGGTGTCTGCATGCGTTACAATAACAGAGAAAGGGGGGGTTGGGGGAGTTATGGAACCCTAAAAAGTTTTTGTGTAACATGAGAGATCATATTATTTGTTGATGTAGATTTCGTATTACATTTAATGACAATGTAACTTTACTAAATTACATAGCTATTTGCACAGCTAATGCTAGCTACCGGACCATGTCAAGAAAGACAACATTAGTTTAGACACTGTTGCGCACAGTATCCATCTCTCATATCAGGTAACGTTGCGTTAGCTAGCTAGCTAATGTAAATAACACAATCTACTGTCGGCTAACAATTAGAAAAAAACGCTAGCTAACGCTACCGACCGGTACCGACCTCGCAAACCGTCTCTCGAATGCAATGCTACCTTGTTGCAACGTTGCAGTGTAGCTAACTTAAGGCCTGTTCAGATCAATGATTCGCAATGAGACTGGGTGCAACTTGCAAAATTCCAAGACGTCTGATTGTAAACATTCTAAAACTGCACTTGGGGATTTGACAAGGACGGTCTTTTAAAACTTCAGGGTAGGCAACGGCTCTGCTACTAGCCAGTTCACACCGCTGCAATTTTCTCTGCAACATTCTAAAACCGTTTCGCCTCGTTGCGAATCATTGATCTGAACTGGCCTTAACATTACCGTTATTTACATTGCCATCGAGTTCACCAACATATTATAATGATCGGAATAAAGCCGAGGTATGTGGAGCAGAGCCGGGTCTGATTTCTGAAGACGTCATGCAGGAGAACTAAATAAAAGAATACGGCAGTATGGATTAGCATTGTTATTATTTTATTACATTACATTACATTACATTACATTCATTTGGCAGACGCTTTTATCCAAAGCGACGTACAAGAAGTGCATTTTCATGATCGTAGACAACTGCTGAACACGGGTTCAGTAAGGTACAATTACTTATTTTGTACAGCCATTTCTAGCTGAGAACAATGAACACTATCCTGGTCTAACATCTGTAGAGCCAAACTAGGCAGAAGATTAAGCTAGAGTATTAGGACAAATACAATTTACCAAGAAGTGCAGGGATGGGGCAACATGTAACAAGTGACAAGGAAAAAGGGTTTTTTTTTTTTTTTTTTTTTTTAATATATATATATATATACACAGCATGGTGGTGGTTATTCTAGATATAGTCTGAAGAGATGAGTCTTCAGGCCACGGCGGAAGATGGATAGTGAGGGGGAGGTTCGGAGAGGGACGGGGAGTTCGTTCCACCACTGGGGAGCTAGGGTGGAGAAGCTCTGTGATCCCTTTGGGCGGGTGGGAGGGGTTACAAGACGCCCTGCTGCTGCAGAGCGGAGTGGTCGAGCAGGCACATAGAATTGAGTCATGTCCTGCAAGTAGATGGGGGCTATCCTGTTGGCGGCAGTGTAGGCAAGGGTCAGGGCTTTGAATCGGATCCTGGCAGCGACCGGTAGCCAGTGAAGTGATCGCAGCAGAGGAGTGACGTGGGAGAATTTGGGGAGGTTGTAGATGAGCCGGGCAGCGGCATTCTGAATCATCTGTAGTGGCTGTATGGCACAAGCTGGCAGGTTTGCAAGGAGAGAGTTGCAGTAATCAAGACGAGAGGTCACCGTAGCCTGGACGAGCAGCTGGGTGGAGTGCGTCGTCAGGTATGGTCGAATCCTCCTGATGTTGTATAGGAGGAATCTGCAGGACCTTGATGTTGCCTTGATGTGCTCCTTGAGGTCCAGTTGGTCATCCAGGACCACCCCCAAGCTCTTGGCAGAGTGAGAGGCAGTCACTGTGGTGCCATCAACCGTGATTGAGAGTTCACGAAGCAAGGAGGTCTTGTGCGGGAAGAAGAGCAGCTCAGTTTTGTTGAGGTTGAGCTTCAGATGGTGGCTGGCCATCCAGGTGGAGATGTCAGCCAGGCAGGAAGAGATCTTATCATTGACCAGTGTGGCCGAGGGGGGGAAAGAAAAGAAGAGTTGTGTGTCATCTGCATAACAGTGATAGGAAAAACCATGTGAATTAATGACTGAACCAAGAGATCTGGTGTATAAGGAGAACAGCAGAGGACCCAGTACAGATCCCTGCGGCACTCCTGTAACAAGTGGATGGGAAGCAGAGGCAGACCCCTTCCAGGTGACCTGGTAGGTCCTATCTGCAAGATAGGAAGCGAACCAAGACAGGGCAGTCCCGGCAATTCCCATCCCAGCCAAGGTGGAGAGGAGTATTTTATGGTTGACCGTGTCAAAAGCTGCAGACAGGTCAAGAAGGATCAGGACAGAGGAAAGGCGTGAGGCTCTTGCAGTGGCAAGTGCCTCCGTCACAGCTAGGAGTGCAGTCTCTGAGTGCCCAGATCGGAAGCTAGACTGGTGAGGGTCTAGCAGGTTGTTCTGATGGAGAAAAGAGGTTAATTGTTTAAGAACTGCTCGTTCGAGGGTTTTGGACAGAAAGGGTAGAAGGGATACGGGTCGATAATTTGCTACATCGGAGGGGTCTAAGGTGGGTTTTTTGAGTAGTGGGGTAACACGAGCCGTCTTAAAAACAGAGGGAACATGACCAGAGGAGAGAGAGGAATTAACAATGGAAGACAGATAGGGAAGGAGCTCGCTGGAGATATTACACTTCCTCATATGTTCCTTCAGCCTTTATGCCCTTTTTGATGAAATCTCCTTTGTTTTTGTTTTATTCTTCTTGTTCGGATTGCTAATTTAACACCCAGCTCAGCTTTATTCTCGAACAGTTTAGCTAGCAAAACCAGAAACACCAGGGGTAACATTTTGCTAGGCAGTTGTTTCAAAAATAGCACACAACAATCATTCACGAAAAAGACTGCTTATTGTGCATGAGATACATAATTGCACGAGCCACAGCGAATCCCCCAAATTCTTCTCTGAAGCGTAAAGATGTTCATACCGGGCAAAAGGTGGATAAAGAACGTTTGCAGAAATTGATCATCACTAATTCTACCCCAGGTTTGCTACGGCATTTTAACCCGGCTCGGCAGTGTAAAGACATCTTGAGTTAGTCTAATTTTAGACAACGAATGAGTTTGTACATAACGTTACTTTTATAACAACCGTTTTTTATTCAGTAAATAGTAAGTGTTATAGTTGGCGTGCCAACTGACTGACGTCACACAGGCGACACGGGTTGGATCCGGTTGGATCTATGGGAAGTGAGGTCCAAAAACACACCTGCAATTACCGCTTCGCGCCATTGGCACCGCCATAGAGAACGAAACTGAAATCTTCGAGATTCTCACTTTAAGCCAAACTAGGAAAACAAGTTACAACATCAAGATAACAATACAAGCTCAATATAAGTGCTGGATGGAGCTACCTGTAATATGAAAGTGGTACAGGAGGTGCATGTGTGACATGAAAGTGCTACAGGAACAAAGTGGAAGGATATGAGTGATAGGAGTGATCCTAGATTGCGAGTGCCCTGCAGAGTGGTGATAGTCCAGGTATAGTCTGAAGAGATGTGTCTTCATACCACGGCAAAAGATGAAAACCTTCTTGCCACAATGATTACTTGGCCCCACACATTTAAGCCTAATCCCTTCTGTTTTGCCATATTTCTTGCAACTTTAGTGCTTGTTTTACTTTCACCACAGGCTAAAGGTATTAGCCTTCCTGGGGTTTAAAAAACAAGAAAACACTCAATTGAATTACCTCTCCACCTCCTTCCCACCCCCCCACCTCCCAGTTTGCAAAATGATTGGACAGAAAATGTTTGTACTTTGGTATGTTATTCAATAAATGTGCATATATTAACTTATTTCAAATTTTTATTTCTTTTTATTCTATTTACTTTTTTAAAATTATTGATGGCCTAATACTTTTCGCCTGTTCTGTATGTATATATGTATGCATTTATGTTTGCATGCATCTATGTATGTATTTTCAGAAAGGTGAGGATTAATTTAAATATGTTTAATTTTCTGAACCGAGTGGTTTTAACCGTTAACACCCTCATTTGACGTCCGGCACTCTGAATACTGAACACAAGAGTATCAACAGTTAAAACACCTCACACTTACCTAACATGTAAAATATATTTATTTGATTGAATTTGCTAATTATTATCAAATATATGAGTCATCAATCAAATCGCTGAATTTGTTGATAGGCATAGCAAACTGTTTGGATCAACCTTTATCAAAATGTACAACTCACAACCAGATTAAAATGATGAAGCCTAATCTAAAGATGACGTTCAACTACCTTAAAACAATGCTATGCAGGCAGCAGCAGTCTTCACCCAGTTCAGGTAAACACATTTCCTGCAGTTGGTCTAGATGTGCTGTCAGCCATCCACATCCCAGAATCATAGTTGCCATGTAAAAAACAGATAGCTCCTTGATATAAAGACAATTCAGCCAACATGTAGGAATTCCTGGATCATCTGCTTTAAACAGTAATTCAGTTTATTTCAACCACCCCTTTAACCGATGTTTGTCAGACTACTTCCCAGACTCCTCTGAATATAACTTCACTTAAAAAAAAAAAAAAATCACAGGCAACGGGTTGCCTTTAATTCTAAAATGAGTATTAAAGTTTGTGTGTTTTAACACTTGGCAGGTTTGGAGCCAACAAATACAAGTGAATAAGCCTTGATAAAAGCTCTGTGCACTGCTAGATTTCTTCTTCAACTCAGAATATCAGATCAGATTTTACTCCCATGAGTACTGTTACTTTGTCAGAGCAGTGCACCTGTGCAGAGGAAACGTGGCCAAGCTGATGGTTTTATGATTTGAACCCCCCGCAATACCAGAGATGTGCCAGAGATTACTGGAAAATGGATTATTGACTGCCACCCCAAATTGCTAAATATGTATTCTGTCACAGTACTTGTCCCTGGCTAACAGATGTTGCCATTTCCCTATTCTTAGTCTCTTGTTTTCATTTGATCTGTCTCACCTGAGTTTTATTGGTTATTGTTTGTACCTGTTTTCCTTGGTGTTCTCTAGTTCTGAAGTTTGTTGTTTTCTCTGTGTTTTATGTCTTTAATAAAATTATTTCTGAGTACTTACTTACTTACATCTGCCTCCTGAGTCATTCCCTGCCCCTGTGTCCTTTAACTTGATTACTGACAATAAGACTAAGCTAAAACACGGACCCACCGGAGATTAATCAGATCCGTAGTTCCCTGTCTAGCTAAGGGACCACCAACAGTCGCTATGAGTAGCTACAGTACTCCAGTCAATCTTGGAGAATCTCCAGACTTTCCCTGAAGCCATCCAGTGTACTCCAGCACCGGCTACTCCCAGAGAAAACACATCATCGACTGCTGCATCATACCCTGCTCAGACTGCTAGCAGTCCTCATCTTCCCCTGCGGGAACCCCATCTACTACCACCTGAGTGTTGACAGTCATCTAGGCGAATGCCGAGGTTTCCTGACCCAGTGCTCCCTAACCTTCAAGCTCCAACCTTCTTCTCTCCCTACGGACAATTCCTTCACAATTTCCTACACTCTGGCAAGGCTCTTGCAGTGAGTGAGCATCAGTCTCCTACTTATTCTGACATCTAGTTATTTTCTCGAGTATTGAGCAACGTTTTTTTGCTATCCAGCAAGTGGACATGAGGCAGCAAAGAGACATCAGACTCATCAACCTCAACTTTCACATCTCCAAGAGCAAGAGCATGAGAAAGAAGGAATTCCACATTCCACCACCAGACTGAACGGACTTTTGGCTTTACATGAGGCATCCCAAGCACCGTTGAGTCTTGCTACACTCGTTAACTTGACCTAATACCTCCTTCTAGCTCCCTCAGCTCCATGCCCACTGTGTCTTCAGCTTCCCAATCTATGCCTACTGATTTGGAAGAGCCTGGCCTCTCCCATGTGCCTCCTGAATACTAAGACCTTCGGCTTGGTCTTCAGTAAGAAGCTTGCAAATCAATTACCTCCTCATTGGTCCTACGACTGCACAGTTTAGCTTCTGCAAGGAATGACTGAGCCGGGGAAGATTTTTCTGTGTTTCTGTCTGAGACTGCTGCCATGGAGAAATACATCAAGGATGCCCTCACCACCAGGCCCATTCAACCATCCACCTCTCCTGCTGAAGCAGGCTTTTCCTTAATGGGTAAGAAGGACAGTAGCCTGCATCCTTGCCTAGACTTTCAGGGCCTTAACACAATTTCTATTGCTATCCCTTAACTCTGATGTCCTCTGTCTTTGAGTCTCTGCATGTGGCTTCAATCTTCACCAAACTGGACCTGCATAATGCTTATGACTTTGTGTGCACCAGGAATAGGGATACATTGAATACCGCCTTCAACACCCTTACTGTGAGTTCCTGGCCATTCTGTTCAGGCTTATTAACTCTCCCACTGTTTTCCAGGCCTTCATTAATCACATGCTATGAGAGATGCTGAACCGTTTCCTCTTTGTCTACTTAAATGACATTCCCGTGTTGTACAGAACCCGTCCTGAATATTCACAACACAACTTCCAGGTCCTGCAACAACTACTGAGACACCAGCTGCCTGTAAACCTAAGAAGTACAAGTTTCACAACTTGGTGCAACTTTCGAGGTGGCATACCTGGCATCCCTAATCTGTTCTATTCTATATGAGGTGGTGGCTATTGGGCTACTGTATGCAGTAAGCCTCTCTTTTACCCATCCTAATGTACCTGGTCATGTTGATTATGCAGTAGATATAACAAATGTTACTACCAATACAGATGTGTTACAGACAAGAAGCAAACTACCAGTACAGAGCTTTACTTACAGTAAGTGTCAGGATTGACAGAAGTCAGTTGTTGTGACATAATTGTGTGGCACAGGTGACTCGTCAGACCAGCACAGGATAAAAGCTTAACACCCACCGTGCTCTCTCTGATTAGGGACAGGGAAAGGGCCATTTAAGATTTAGTATGGCACTTCTTTGGGGTACACAGTGATATTCTGTCATAGGAAAAACTTTTTTTAGTGACTAAAAACAATGAAAAAATATCCTATGGTTGGCAGTTTGTCACTAGTAGATGGATGGTAGAGAGTTCATGTTCTTGATTTGCTAAACTTTTGTAGCTGGTTGTTTACCTTTTTGTTAGATAGATGATGATCCAGTAGATTTCTGTTTCTCCATATGCCCTCCCAAAATTGCAAGGTTTCAATAATTTTAATATTTATACTTTTATAACTGATTTACAGGCTGAATGTGATACTGTATTATAAGTACTATTATCAGATATCTCTTAGGATGTGAAGAGAAATTGGGAGAATAATTAAAAAAGGCAGTCCCTACCCTTGGGTTGTAACTGTGATGAGTCATTTTGCATTTATTATTTGCAGAGAAATACATGATTATAGAAGATACAGCTTTTTACAGCTTTAAAGCTTTATACAATATAAGCCTTTGAGGTCAGTCTATAAAATACACGGAATTTAATTAGTCATAGACCTCATGGGGAACTTTATATCGATTCCCTATTTTAGTCCATGAATACATGCATTTGAATTTCAGTTACCTAATGGAACATCTAGAATTTAATATAGTAATCACACAGGGCAGCCTATCCAGTGATTATAGGGCTAATATGAATGTTTTTCAGTCCAGTCAATCCCCTTGATGTCTATTAGTCTAAACATTTAATTACTTAATTGTTCTGTCTATAAGGAGCGAGTTATATTTTCATGGCAAATAAATATTTAATCTGGGTCACATTTAAGGTGATCCAAGGTGCAAAGACTTTTGTTTCATCGGTTAATATACCTGTGCTGATAAATCAATATACAATCAAGATAATTAAGGTCCAATAAACCACAAACCCTGAGGATATTCCTTTGATAGTTTTAAACTTTTGTCAGTTTTGGTTCTGAATAAAAGGGGTGCGTGCCCCCATATATATCTGAAAGAGTGCTCTAAATTTCCACTAAGCATCTCTTAAAGCGCCATTGATGTTCAACACCACAGCACTCAAGGTATTATCCATGATTTCAAAGATGAAGAGAAGAGTGGTATTGGAGACCTGCCAAATGTAGCTCTATCCTGCCCTCTGAGGCCTTCGCTTATTAAGTTCTTGACTCATTATTCTATCAATCAATTATTAATGAGTCCTCAAGCAACTCTCACTGCCAAAACTCGAGCAAGACTAGACATTCATAAAGTGTCATTCCTGCTGAAGGTCACATATGCACACGCACACACACACACACACACACACATTATGGTATTTTTTCCACATATTTTTGTATATAGCACACACACTCACAGTCTCACACAACTCCAGTGGAGACCACTTGTAAACATAGGATATGTGATGAAATTGAATGTAATAATGAAAATCTGTATGAAGGAATTGTTCCTATAGAAATGCATGTGAATCTGGATGCACATAGCAAATTTCTGGGATTCAAAAATCTGGAGACAAAAAAGGTTGAAATCGTCAGATATCTGGAGTTTATATTCTGTACTCCATCTTGTGTTCAGGGTTCATCCATTGCGATGTATTATTTTGGTGTTCATTTTTAGGCATATATGAGCCTGATTCAACTCCACACCCAGCTGAGGTTTGATCAGGTTTACTGAAGTTAAAGTCTGAGGATACATGTTCCTCAAAACAGCTGTCAAAGGGAAACAAATCAGCTTGGTTTATTTTGTGTGCCATCTCTCTCTCAGTGATCAGGCGGAGCGCAGGTTGGGACGGGCAGCAAAGTCCATCAAAAGGTCTTTATGGAGTGCATCTGGTCGGTTAGACTGTCTTTACCCCCAGAGCAAAGCTGGTATGTTTTGATGGGTTTTTCTGCTCAAATGTTACAGAAATGATGGAACCCCATGTGCGTTCCCTGGAACCAGACTGGTAGATGATTCTGGGTACCTGAACATTTGATTAGCTCATTGAATTAGAACTGTCAATCCAACACTGATAGTAAACCATTTACGACTGCTTTAATATTTTAGTATACTAAATTGGGCTCGCCATTTTATTCTCAAAGGGGGTGTTCATGCCCAAACTGGTGCCTAATCGATCAAGCAGTGAGCTCATTACAGGGTCACAAGGAGAAGGGGACAGACACTTCATTATGCCTCGGCTGACCAGAAAGGTTAGTTGTGAATGTGACTCAGCAGAGGGCCCAGGCCCGTGGTCAGGGGCCCAGGGGCCACAAATGTCCCTGAATATTGTTACACTTGTGTTGATTACACATCTTGTGCTATGCTGCGCCCAGTGAACTTCAGGCGGTCTTCGTGTTGTGAGACACTCCGGATAAAAGCGTCTGCTAAATGCCTGTAATGTAATGTAACTTGTAAGCAGCACAAACTGGCATTTTGATGTATTGCGTATTATAAATGTACAAACACTGAACAATGTTAATGGAATAATTCTGATTAAAGACCTTGTGCAGTCAAAATCATGATTTTAAAATGCTTATATTATAACCAAAGACTATAAGGTTAGTTACACATTGATTTTAAAAGTACTTCATACATGTATGTAATGAATTAGATTTTTTTTCCTAAAAACTATACAATGCTCGACATTGCCGCCTGGCGGAGTATTTGGTATTGATGGTTTTGAGCCCAAATTTGTGACGTCGTGAATGTTTCTAATTTGCATTGACCAATGTGTGGTGGCCAAGACACTCACCCAGTATGAATATTTATGAAGTGTGTGCTCCCAAGTTCAAAGCTGGTTGAACGGACCGGTTCCAGTAAGCATCCATTCAGGCTAGATGACGTTCTGCTACTAATCGAATCAAGCCTACAAACTATATCGTTACCGTTAACCTCATCTCCCCAATTCAGTTGCTGTCTACTATCGATAATTTTGCTAATGTAGCAATGAGCTGTACTTATCTTGTGTAAATATAGCTAACGTTAGCTGGCGAGTGTAACATTACTTTATTCTCCAGATTGTTATAACGTTACTGCCACACAAAAAAAACAATCAATATGATAAATGGAAAATGGACTGCATTTATATAGCGCTTTTATCCAAAGCGCTTTACAATTGATGCCTCTCAATAATGTTATGTGCTAACGTAGGTTATCCTATAACGTTAGGGTCCTATATTGTAGGCTGTAAGCGATGGGCTCATACATATACGGCTCAATATTTCTAATGCTGTTTTTGCTGTACTCCATTATTACGGCCGTATGATAACTAGCTAACGTTAGCTAACAACTGATGTTACGTGGAGTGAGTGCTGATCCAGGTCAGTGGGAGTGAGCAGCCCGGGCTGTCAATCAAAAGTGAATGCATAAATAATTAGGACAGAACTGACATGCCCAGCCAGTCTTGAGTCCGTTATATTAAGAAATTAAGGTTTTACATCGAAGCAGGTTTTTTTTTTTTTTATCTTTTCAAAGTCTAATAAGTACAAAAAATACATATATATTGTAATTTAGTAACTAAACGAACAATTTAAATGTAAGAAAAGGGAGGCTGCACTGGGAGTTTAAGGTTAGCAGTATTCTTAACTAATCGGGATATTTCATAATATTATTGTATTTAAAAGATAATATTTTAGTCAATTTAACTACCCCTCCACCTCCCTCCTTTGTTATTCAATAAATGCACATATATTAACAAAATTCTTCTCTACCTAATGTTTTTTTTTTTTTTTTTTTTTAACTACAGGTGGCCTAATTCTTTTGGCCTATACTCCATGTACTTAGATATTATTTTTAGCTTTATTGTGATACTTTCTGAAACTACTTCCTTTTCATTATGATTCAAGGTAGACTCAACAGGGAGGATGATAGCATTTTTGACTCCAGACCAATGAGAAGTCAAGGGAATGACAGGATAAGATTGAATTGTTGGTAACATTGGCTGTGATTTTTCAGGCGTATCCTGTTATCTAAGAATACAGTTGAGCAATTGACGGTGCAGGCGGCATGGTGGTGCACTGTCGCCTCACATCACCACAGCCACGGCCTTAATGTGTGTTCTCCAGGTACTCCGGTTTCTTCTCTCAATCCAAATACATGCAGTTTAGGCAAACTGGAGACTCTAAATTGCCTGTAGGTACGAGTGCGTGAGTGAATGGTGTGAAAGAGTTCATGTTAAAATCAATCAAGAGTAATATTTTACTCTGTTTTGATGCAATATGTTAACTCCCACAAGAGTTCAGTTTCAACTCTCAGAAAGAGTTAAAATATCAACTCCATCAAAGATTCAGTGGTCACACACGTACACTCAAATTCCCAGAGAGTTTACTCCAAAGGCCAAAATTTGCTGTGTAATAATCTAATGATGCCTGTCTGTACTTGCTCCACAGTGGCGGAGCGAACTTCCCACAGTGATCAGGACAATACTTCATTTTGCAGTGGGACTGGACTGTTTTGCTAAATGAAAGTCTGGTTACATGACTATTTAAACAGTTTTGGAGCATGGAACTTTGTTTGGACAAATGTGTTAATTTGATTAATAAAAACTGTAAATAAGCTTGTATTCAAAATTTGTACTTCAGGCCTTAGTTAGCATAATAACTTGCACTTGTGCTTTAGTGATGTTGCAACATAGTCACTGGTCTGGGAATGTTGCACCATGGCTCATTTTAAACAGATGAATGTGCTTATGTTTTTTCCTCCAATGAAAGTCGCCCTGTGTAAAAGTGTCTGCTAAATTAATGTAATGTAATAATAACCCACTCTGTTTCTAAGAACAGGCTCTGTGAAAACGTAAAACAATATATTAACCATATATGTCATGTGATTTATGTTCCCTTTTCTTTCCAGAACAAAAGGAATATATAAAAGGCCTTTATTTTAAATCATGTGTACCTCTTGCATAGTCAACCCAATCGTGGACTCACAAAAAATGTTTTGATAAACAAGGTCATACAAACTACACATTACATTATAGTACAATAACTTGGTGGATGATGTTATGCACAGTGACATTCAGTGTTACAATGAAAGCAAAAATGTGGTAACCTGAGAAACCATTTGTATTATAACAAAAGAATAAGAAAGAGAAAGTATATCTTAAGGGGGTCAGGGGACCCATGGTGCAATCTGAAGAGGTGAGTCTTCAGTCGGTGTCAGAAGATGGGCAGCGGTTCTGTTGTCCTGAACGTAGTGGGAAGCTCATTCCACCACCTGTGCAACAGAACTGATGGACATGACCTGGAAGTGTAGGTGCATGGAAGGTAGGTGCCGGACACACAGAGGTAGCAGAACGAAGAGGTCTGGTGGGTGTGTAGGGTCTGATCTATTGAAGATAAATAAAGGGGCTGTCCATTTATCTGGCTAGCACAATGGTTTTGAATTTGATGTGAGCAGATATAGGTAGCCAGTGGAGGGAATGAGAAGGGGACAGACAGTTTTTGTCCAATAACACACCAAGATTCCTAGCAGATGAACAGGATGACACTGTGGTGCCATACAGCACTGGGGGAAGGGGCGCTCAGCTGGGAGGTAAAGTACCTAACTTTTAGCCAAATGAAAGTGACACGAAGGTCATATGAAGGTGTCTGTTCTTCAACAAGGTATCAAAAATAACGATTCTGTCTGCCAACAAAAGCATTAGCCTGCTTCCATAGTACAAAAGTTTGAAGAGGAAAAATGAATCTGCTGAGTCCTCCAGTCTCCACTTCCAGAACTTATAAAAACAGGGATAAAACTGTGCAAAATGAAGCAGTTGGAAAGGAATGATCTAACAGAACAGGTTTACAATGAGGAACATTGCTATGAGATTTCTGTAAAATCCAAAAATGAAATTAGTGAAAAGTTTAATTTATATTAGTAATGTGTATATAGTCTACAGTAGTTACAGTGCATTGTTGTCCATATGTTTACATGAAGTTGGAAATCCAGAAACAAAAAATTCTTAGAGGGATATTTCACTTTGGTATATCAAGTAACACGTCATTTTGTAGAGCTTACCCCATTGTATTTGCGCAGCATGAATACTATGTTTCTGTTTTCCGTTACGGCAGCGCCGTTACACCCATTTTTCCGGTTCCCATTCACTCCCATTTATGTTCGCGACCTCGTCTAAATGAATCATCCTAAAACACAAACTAACTATGGAGGATAGCAGGTTGATAAAATACATTCTTTCTCACAACTGTGACATTTAGTCTCGCAATTGTGACATTTTTTATTGCAATTGTGAGTTTTTCTCATAATTCTGATGTGGATGGAAGAAAATGGCAGTGTATCATTCCTCCTGTTTCACATAACTGAAAAATGCGGCACATCAACACAAATGTTCCTTCTTAAAAGGAAATACTGGCTAATATCCATCTAAGACTTTAGGTCTGAAGTGTAATGGGCCCATTGGTAACAATACTGGAAACTGACATCTGGAACATTGCTAGCTATGCTAGGGGAGAACCGGGACGAAAGAAACGGGACGAAAGTAACACATCGATTTCCGCCTAAAACTACGGAAGCCCAAATGATGTAACTACGTCAGTACGTGCAAACTGTGTAACCCACTTGCTCCAGAAAAAAACAGTCATTTTTGACCACTGTAAGTAAAATATCGAAACTGGAAGTGTTTTTTGAGTACAAGTACAAGTGTGTTTGTCTTTAATTTTCCAAACATGCATAATTTACATACATACTGTGGACTAAATGACAGCATAGTTTCTGGTTTCATGCTAGCAATTGTTGGCTGCTAGTCAAGTTGAAAGCAAGCGAGGGAGGGGTGGGACGAAAGAAACACTTTGTTTCTTTCGACCCCCTCAGTGTTTCTTTTGCCCCACTGCAGCTTACAATCAGGGCCGGCCACTGGCATAAACACTCTATGCGGTCGTTTAGGGCCTCAACCACTGGAGGGGGCCACATACCAACAAAAAAAAAATTGTTTTTTTGTGTGTTAATTTTATTTAATTTATTATTATTTTATTTAAGTTATTTGTTTATATATTCTTCATTACCTTATTTATCCCCAACCCTGAAACTAGTGTTATTAATTTACTATGGAATGAAAAGAGAATATTTCATATTATTATTATTATTTTATTAGATAATTGTAACTCATGATTCACCGCAGCTTACAATGTATTTTTTTGGTGTATTTTGCAGAGCATGCCCGAGTTAGAGTCAGGAAGACCAGCAGAGGACTGTTTGAGCCAGTTGTGTTTGAGAGGGCGTCACAAGAAGTATTGGTAGGAGGGAAATCTGTCAGGAGTGTCGCAAAAGCCTATGGCATAAACCACGCCACCCTGTTTAGGTTTTGCAGGCGAAGAAAATGGTGGGCTGCCAGGATATCGGGCACATAACAGAGTGTTCACAGATGAGCAGGAGTGTAGTCTACACCAGTACCTACTCGGAGCTTCTGACATATATTATGGATTCAGTACTAAAGAGGTAGGCACTGTACCCAGTTAGCAATAACCAATGAGTTATTGATTTGATCTCACAATTAAAAAGTAATTCATGGCAGTTTATTCAAATGAGCAATACATAGATAAAATACATATAGCCTACATTAGAATAAATATATACAATATATACAATATAAATAGGCCTATAAATAGACAAATACAATAGATTAAAAGTGTTCAAGAACAATTCATGAACTATATATAAATTTCATTAGATGATAATTCGTATAAAAAGTTCATTAGCTAATTCATAATATACACATATAACAATTAAAAATAATTCTAAATAGCATATATATTATGAAAAACTCTTTACCTCACCCATCCTTAACCTCTTAGCGCAAAGCCCCTAGTGGTTGGCACACTGGCATGCCTAGATTACTGAACTCAGACATTGGGTGCAACTGCAACCAAAGTATGAGTTAAAAACAGAAACGCGTTGTTTTAGTTTCATTAGTAGACAATACAGGACAACTATGCCGAATACGAAGTTTCGCAGTGCCACCATTGTTGCTCTGGTCGTTCATTTAACACGCCCCCCTCCCTGCAGTCTCATCTACAACTACACCTCACACCCATGACATAATGGGTAATATTGTCTATCTTGGCATTCATAAAAATATTCTTTTTCACCACTAAAAAATCGTATTCCGTCATAGCAACAAGATAAACCCGATATCCCTAAGATATGCCAATACAGCAGTGAAAACGCTGCTCACTCAATAACGAAATAAACAAGAAAATGTTTTTAAAAATGATACCATGTCATTCTACAGTCAATATCTGGGACTAAATATTGAATAAATATACAACCTCACCATTGGTTTTATGCGTAGAGATGTCCCTTTTGAGACTGAGTGGTCATATATTGTCTTGGACGATCCGTTTGGGAAATATACGCGCATTTGTGATGCCTGGGTACCTTCCAAAATAGCTGTGGGTTACACGTGTTGTTTACGGCGTTGTCGCCCTTTTTAGCACAGTCTGGCTTGATTGACAATTCATTTATTCAGTAGGTGAGAGTATAAGCTTTCTAACGATGTATAACATGTCTAATTTTACTTTTAGTTTGTCTAGTTTTATAGGTCAGTGTAACTGAAAATTTTCTTATCATCAATTCACTTACACATTCACTCTGTGGTAGCATAAAGAGCGCAGTGCACCCAACGAAACATGAGTCACGATTTCTAAAATTTTTGAGAAAATCTATTATTATTTTGAGGACTTCAGAGCTAGTAAGCCATATGTTTGCTGACAGACCTAGCTGAATAGTTTCTGGAGCAAAACAGAAGCGAAGTAGCCAGTATAATTGTTTACTGTTTCTGTCATCTCTCAACATAGATAAGATTTCATCATTGCTATTGTATTCTGCTCAAAATATTTTGGTTATATACAGTTATTTTGAATAGGTGTCTTTAAATAGGTTAGTGGTATTATATAATGTGGATATTTCACACTGTAATGTAAGCGTTAGTTAGTAGTGTAATAGTTTTTGTGAAGCATGCAACAGTGACGAGGTGAGAGTTGGAACATTGCCAAAACGTGATGGACAGTTGAAAATTGTTTTCATGTCGTCCCATCACTCCATACAAGAAAATACGAGAGTATAGAGTATAGAAATGCATACAAGAGTTAATTATTACACATTTAGGTACTGTACCGCATCGTGTGACAATATTTTTGTATTATTTTTTAAATCTGATAGCAATGTTTCATCTTAAACCCTCATAAGGGGCTCATTTATATGCTTTATAATGGACAAAACACATTTTACTCAATTTTGGATAGTTTCTGGACCCCTAGATATTTTAGACCACTGTACTGACTGAAAGTTTGTAATTCCCACAAAAGTGAGTTTCTTGAGTAAAAACAGTTTTTGTAGTGAAATATGTGATTATGTTGTGATTTACAGCAATGTATAATCTAGACATTTTGGATAGATTTGGAGATGCTGGGTACACTGCTTAGTTTTTGCTTCACACATCTAGATTTTATGAACTTGTGGTCAAGAAGTTTTTGATCCAGCACATGTATAGTTTAACCTGCTGTATATATGCAATCTCTCAGTATTTCATTGCAAACTAAAAAAGTGCAAATTTATTTTAGATTTTTTGTCTAGACAATTGTATTTGTGGCACTTTATGAATATAAACTAATCTGCGTATTGTAAATTGTACAAATGTCTTGCTTCATTTAAGCCAGTTTTCAAGTCTCTGTGGTGTTCACATCTGGAGTTATAAAGCTTTAAATAGGGTACCCCCTAAATGGGCAAGGATTGGCAAGATTTGGCATGTACGCTAGGGTTTAAGGACTGACTCTGGATCAGCACTAGGCCTACAGAGCTGCATTGTTAGGGCAGCTCCATGGTGCTGATCCAGAGTCAGTCCTTAAAGATAGGTGAGAAAAAGAGTGCTCCTGTAAATAAAAAATAATTGGTAGATTAAAAAGTTTATATTTATTTCATATTTTCTAGGTGCGTCGGTTTGCATACCAGCTGGCCCAGCAATACCACTGCACACACCCAGAAGTAGGGGTGTGCAGAGATGTCATTATCTGTATCTGTATCTGTATTCGGATAGAATACCGGAAGTGGGTGTGGTTTATACAGGAAGTCACGTTAAATCAGGCAAATGTATTTTCTAACCTGATATTCATTGGCAATGCAATGGCATATAATTAATTATGAAATATATTTCCACATCCTCATACTGTACTTTTCATCTCTCTCTCTCTCTGTCTTTATTTTTAACTAAACTAAGTTTTATGAACTGTCTGAACCCCAGCACCCCCCCCCCCCTTTAACTGGGGTACACTGAACAATCATAAACAGAAAAAAATGTTTTATAAATCGAAAGATTCTGTTTTGCATTGGAAATAGAAACTATTTACAGTAAAGATATATAGAAGCATATCCTTCAGTTGAAGGGAATAATCTTAAATTTCAATGATGCTGCGTTCGCGTTTCTTGATGTGTCAAGTTACTGCAGTTCGCTAGGGAAACGTGAATTACTACTTTACAACAGTAATTACGTATAACAGTAATAGCCTACATTAACTGCAAACCGATGTCCTCATATTTTCCCTTGGTGGCAACTGTTACCATGAATGGATTTCGTGTTCATTATAAGACATATGACTGATACATACAGCATGTTACATCTTAAACGGATGAATATTGACTGGAATACAAGGTAAAACGTCATTTTTTTCAATATTTCGACTGGGTTTTTTTAATGGAGGAAATTAACACATGCAGCTAAAAACTACAGGTTCTTGTGTCTCGCTAGCTCCCGCACCTCCTCCTCAATGTGAGAGTTTCCCTGAGTGATAGCCGGGAATGGTCAGCTCACAGCCTGCTGCCTGCCTGTGTAGTAAATGAAACGACTAGTTAGTGAAATCAGAGTCCTATGTTGCAAACAGAATGGGCATTTTTATCTAGTGGCCATCCACAATGATATGAATCGATTTGAAGAAACATAATGGCTGATGCATAGAACTTATTTATTAAACGTTTTTCAGCGCAGTGGCTCAAAGTTTGTTGGTGTGTGTAACTGGTGCCTCTCTCTCTCTCTCTCTCTCTCTCTGCCCGTGTAACGTTAGATAGAGGCTATGAGAACTCGACATGGACTTTTTTTTTCCGAATAATTTTTCTGAATTCGAATAATAACAAGCAACTTCAGGTAGAAGAAATATCTGTTTCCATCGCATTATTCGTGCTTTCCCGAATACAGTATTCGGATTCGGATACATCCCTACCCAGAAGCATGGCATGTGAAAAAGATGGCTGGCAAGGACTGGATCAGCTCCTTTATGGAGAGGAACCCCAGCCTCTCAGTCCGCCGGCCTCAAGCCACAAGTCTTTCCCGGGCTACCAGCTTCAACCCAACCAACATGGCCCAATTTTTCACAAACCTTAACTCCATCATGGGACGGTATGGGTTCCAGCTTGAGGCTATATGGAACATGGACGAGACGAGCACCGTCACAGTCCAACTCCAGACAGGATTGTCGCAGCCAGAGGGAAAAAGGAGGTGGGGGCCATGACGTCAGCCGAGAGGGGGACATTGGTGATGCAGGCAATGACCGTGAATGCCCTCGGCAACAGTACCCCACCCCACTTCATCTTCCAAAAATATTTTGATCATTTCGTCCAAGATGGTCCCCCAGGCTGCATGGGCACTGCAAATGGCAGAGGGTGGATGCAGGAGGGGGATTTTGTGGCGTTCCTGCACCACTTTGCCAAACATTCTAATGCCTCCCAACAGGCCCCCCAACTCTTACTACTGGACAACCATTCATCCCACCTCTCTCTCCAAGGGATCGAATTCTGCAGGGCAAATGGGATTGTCCTGCTCTCATTCCCCCCTCACTGCAGCCACAAACTTCAGCCCCTGGACCGAAGTGTCTATGGCCCGCTTAAAAGGTCCACCAACAGCACCATGGACTGCTGGCTGAAGATGCAACCTGTGAAGACTGTCACCATCTACGACATCCCCAGAATCGTTCAGACGGCTCTCCCAGCGGCTGCAACCCCAGAAAATATCATGTCCTGGTTTCGGTGCACCGGCATCTGGCCACTGAACCCCAATGTCTTCACAGAGGTGGACTTCTCACCTGCTTATGTGACGGACCGTCCTACCCCCACCGTCACCGGGGAGCCAGCATCATCAGGGGAGCCCTAGCCCTAGCTAGTGCTCGGTTACTACCCAGCTCCGCGAGCCACCAATACATACTGTATTGTCTTTGATAGCTGTTCGCTAAATGGGTGACAAATATTATCTTTTTGCTTGGATCTTCTGACCAGTGTTCCGCACCAGGCAGCGCATATTTCAAGCCAAAATCGGCGCAGATCCAGCCCTGAGTACATGCTATCTGGGTAGCCTGCTTAAAATATGAAAGTGAACAAGACTTCTCTTTCATCCACTCATCTCTAGCTAGCTAATGCATTTAAGTTGCTTCATTCAAACTCCCTTTCTATACCCAAAAAAGGTACCTAGCGGTTGCTAAAACATGCAAGTAGGCTATGTGTACCTCAAAGGCAGGCTTTGCTAACTTGATTCAGCTAAGCTATCACCAGAAACAAGTTAGCGAGCCGTTCCTCATTTAAAATTGCTCCAGCTATCATCCAGCTAACGTTTGCTGCAGCACACACCCCTGCTTACAACTTAGCTACAAGAGAGGCTAGTACAGGCAACTTAAATGAGGAACGACTCAGCTAACTTGCTGGTGTTAGTTTTGTTTACTTCCACATTTTAAGTACGCAACCCAGATAGCGACTCCAGGCTGGATCTGCACCAATTCTGGCCCGAAGTCAGCACTGCTGGCCCACAATCTGTGCAGAACACTGGTCCAAAGATCTAAATAAAAATATAAAATTATTTATCTAACATTATTAAACATTATAAAAGATAACGTTATTAGCAAAGAAAATACAGTATGTAGCAGTGGCTAGAGGAGGTAGCTAGCAACCGAGGGAAAGAGTGTGTGAATGTTTTGTAGACGGTAGCTTAGCTAGCCATAAAACATATTGTGCTATATGTTCTGGATGTCACAGTTTCCAGTACTGTAATCATTGGGCCTAATTTCAATTCAGTTCTGAAGTGATAGATGGATTTCACCTATATATTAGCTAGTATTCTTTTTTTAAGAGGAGCATATTCGTGTTGATGGGATCATTTTGTGCAATATGAAATTGGAAGAATTGATACACTGAATTTGTTTACTTCTGTCCACGTACCGTGAGAAATAGTCAGAATTACGTGAAATAAAGTCAGAATAAAGCAAACATTTTTTTCTGTGGCAGAAATGGGCTTCCTACACAGCAGCAATCTGAAAATAGTTTCTCTATTTATAAACCTGAAAACAACTTGTCAGCTTGAAAATCCTCAGACCATATGACCTTCATACTCTCTCATCAACCAATGATCCTCTGTAGTTTTAAAAACTGTGTTTTAAAACCATTAATTTAAACGAGGTCGTGAAGGGAGTGAATGGGAACCGGAAAACTTTGAGGTACCATGCTGCCTTAACAGTCAACAGCGGAATCTGATGTTGCTAGTATTCATGCTAGTGTAAGAGTCTACTGTATTATCGACTGGGTGTGCGCAATAGACAGCAAAACGTAAACATATTTGCAACTGTATATAAAATTGGCAAAATATAATTTACAATCTTTATCTAGTTATGTAGAGAAAAATGTTCCTGTTATCCTCCAGAGGTTATTTTTTCAGTACCTTTCAGTAACTTTCACAGATTTTTTTTCTGTGCGGCAAATATGTCAGAAGTATAGAATAAGAATAAATATGATACAGTCCAGGACAGAATTAACATTTTAACAGTTAAATTGTTTATTCAGAATATTAAAGATACAAACATAAATAAATAACTATTTTACATATTAACAGTATTGCATTGTCTTCCAGACAGTAAATGGATAAAAGGCCACAAAAGCAAAGTAAATTGAAAAGTGCTATGTACAATATTCACAGTAGTTTGTACAGTACACAGTACAATGAGGTTTTGTTCCTAAAAAATATATAAAATAAAATGAATACAAAAAACAAAAACAAATAACCATTTAGCTTTTGACTGGTCACTTATGTGACTGGTGGGCAAAAAGGTATTTGTGTGTGGGGGGATTGGCTCCATATATGAAGATATTTGTTTTGCATTTTTATAAACTTTAGCCATAACTTCAGGGTCCAAAATTAACTTTTTGGCTTACCTGCCAAGGTGGCTGGTAGATGAAAAAATTTACAGGCCAGACAGATTTTTTACCAGCCAAAAATAATAAATTGCTTTTTACTATTGCTATTATTACTACTTAGCATGTCATCTTGGTCTCATATGCGATTCATAATCAATATTATAGTAGTGTGCAGTAATAATAGTAGTAACATTAACTGTATGCAGAAATATTAATTCAACTGTTTCAACACTCGTGTAATACATCTGAATGAATAAATTCAGTGGTATTCGCCTTTAAGTGCAAGAAGGATCATTTATTAAGTTTATTTATTGAGTTTGAGAATATAACAATCATATCACATTTGCCAAGTCAAGACTTAAAGTTGCAATCTCGAAGATTTCTGTTTCATTCTCTTTGGCGGTACCAATGGCGAAAAGCAGTAATTGCAGGTGTGTTTTTGGACCTCACTTCCCAGAGTTCCAACCGGATCCAACCAGTGTCGCCTGTGTGACGTCAGTCAGTTGGCACCTGGGCCACGCCAACTATAACACTTACTATTTACTGAATAAAAAATGGTTGTTACAAAAGTAACCTTATGTACACCCTCATTCATTGTCCTAACATTAGGCTAACTTAAGCTGCCTTTACACTGCCGGGCTGGGTTAAAATGCTGTAGCAGACCTGGGGTAGAATTAGTGATGATCAATTTCCACAGATGTTCTTTATCCACCTTTTGCCCGGTATGAACATCTTTACACTGCAGAGAAGAATTTGTGGGATTTGCTGCAGCTCGTACAATTATGTATCTCGTGCACACTAAACAGTCTTTCTCGTGAATGATTGTTGTGTGATATTTTTCAAACAACTGCCTTGCAAAATGTTACTGCTGGTGTTTCTGGTTTGGCTAGCAAACTGTTCGAGAATAAAGCAGAGATGGGTGTTAAATTAGCAATCAGAACAAGAATAATAAAACAAAAACAAAGGCGATTTCATCAAAAAAGGGCAAGGCTGAAGGACCATATGAGGAAGCGTAATAAAATAATAACGCTAATCCATACTGCTGTATTCTTTTATTTAGTTTTCTCCGGTTTGACATTTTACACTGAAATCAGACCTGGCTCTGCTCCACCTATACCCCTGGTTAATGCTCTGTGTAAAGACGGCTTTATTCCGATTGTGATAATATATTGATGAACTTGATGCCAATGTAAATAACGGTAACATTAAAGCTAATTCAGATCAATGATTCGCAACAAGACAAAACGGGTTTAGAATGTTGCAGAGAAAATGGCAGCGGTGTGAACTGGTTAGTTGCAGAGCGTCTGAAGCTTTTATACGGTCTATGGTCAGAAGCCATTGCCTGCCCTGGGGTCTCAAAAAACCCACCTTGTCAAATTGCCAAGTGCAGTTAGGACATTTACAATCAGACGTCTTGGAATTTTGCAAGTTGCATCCAGTCTCGTTGCGAATCATTGATCTGAACTGACCTTTAGTTAGCTACATTGCAACGTTGCAACAAGGTAGCATTGCATTCGAGAGACGTTTTGCGAGGTCAGTACCAGTCGGTAGCATTAGCTAGCATTTTTTTCTAATTGTTAGCTGACATTAAATTGTGTTAATTACATTAGCTAGCTAACTAACGCAATGTTACCTGATATGAGAGATGGATACTGTGCGCAACGTTGTCTAAACTAATGTTGCCTTTCTTGACATGGTCCGGTAGCTAGCGTTAGCTGTGCAATTAGCTATGTAATTTAGTAACGTTGCATTGTCATCAAATTTAATACGAAATCTACATCAACAAATAATATGACCTCTCATGTTACACAAGAACTTTTTAGGGTTCCATAACTTTCTCTGTTATTGTAGCAGACACCGGAAAAAACAGTACGCCGCTCACACACAAGTGAGTTGAAGAGCGAGCCTGTTGCGTTAGCTTCGCCTACCCTCTCTGGCGGACCAACCACTGATGGGTGATGGAAAACGCGTCACTAACTATGCGCCGCTTGTGATTTTTTCCCGGGAATGTCGCCACAGACACCCAGTTCTTTAATCATAAATTATTATATTAATAATAATAATATAAATATATATAATAATAGGCTCAATCACCATTGTGTTACCTAATTTGGCGATAGATATCAACCATCTCTTCGAGATTATTACTTTAAGTTTATTGTTGATAGAGGCTACAGCCAGTAGTACTCTTTAATATTACCAACCAAAGAGCACGTTCTTCACCATGTAAATTTCGTTTCATTGTATATGTTTCACTGATATCATTTAACGTTATAGTCGAGGACATTGTTTTTGTCCATATGGTTAGTTTAAAATTTAGTGCCAGAAGACAACCATAACAATCTTTTTTTCTTATTCACCTTCATTTATTTCAAAATTTGATGTTGAAAACATAGTTGAAAACTGTCTAATGACGTGGTTGTTATGATATCCTGAATGCGTTTCCCTTAGCTAACGTTATATGATAGCTACGTTAAGCTATGATAGAATGATAGCTTAAATGTTAGCTAGCTCGCTAATTATTGGATCCACCCAGTCTAGAGCTGACTTTTTGTGACCGTTTTTCCACCATTTCTACTGCAACATTGCATTGTTTTGTCGTGTCCACAGCGTCAGTCCACAGCTCATCAAAAGATGAATCGCTGCTACATCCTTGTAGTGTGTGTTGAAGTGCCTCAACTAGGTCTACAGCCTTAGCTAAATCAAGAGAAGGTGCCTGAAGCATGTCTGAGAGCAACTTTGCTTCCCCAAGAATTTTATTGAAGATGACAAGAAGACCAATAAAGGTGAGGTCTATTTGTGTAAGTAAGCCCCGTGCGTCTACAGATCTTTCCCCACTGTTCTCAGAATCTAGCTCGTGTAGTACACGTAATACAGCAGGTAGTCTGTCCATGAGGTTTCTACAAGCCTGATACCTACATGCCCACCTAGTGTCACAGAGTCTCTGTAGTTCCCTGGGTGCACCTTGATGCGTGTCTTTTTGCACTGAGAGCCATTTCTGGTGCACGTAGGAGCCTGAAATGTACACATACAACTCCTACAGTAGAGAAAAGAAGCATTCAGCCTCAGGAACTGAGCTCACTGAGTCAACTAGGACAAGGTTGAGACAATGTGCATTACATAAAATGCATGTTTGGCCTCTGTCTTAACCCTAGCTGCCACTCCAGAGTGTTTCCCAGACATTACAGATGCTCCATCATAATTTTATCCAACCAGATTAGATTTGTACTCGAGCCCATACCTTTCCCTTTTCCTCTACTTTTTTTTTTTTTGGTATGCTGTATTTATGGTATCTAGCATGGAGGAATCTATCAAAATCGTCTTTTTATGTTCACTCCACGCATACATGGCATTGACATGGTTTTCAGATTTTTCATGTGCCTTAAACCCCCCATCTTTATACATTGCCTTTTTCCAATTAGTGTGTCCCTGCTGTGATGTGAATAAAGTTTCAGGAAGTACCAGGAAGGGCAAAGTGTCTGAATGGAAAACAGTAAGCAGAGTCCTGGCTTTGGGAATATTCCAGTCATTGGTTTTGTGCATACCATGTGTCATTGAAGGCCCTCTTCTGGTCACCTTGCATTGTTCTGGGGAACAGCGTTAAGTGCGGCTGTGCTGGCCCTGTTGCCCAAGACTGTGAAATATCTGCAAATAAAAAATGATCCAAGTTCAGCACTTAGGGCCTAATACTTTAACATATGGTTGTCATGTGGCAATGCATTCAGCATCATAAAGACCTTTTCACACCAGGTCTGATAATGCAGTTAGAACTTGACCATTAAGATTAGTATCCCACTGAAATATGTCAATAGATAATCATTACCGGTGTTTGTTACAGCTAAGTTTGAATGCTGTCAAATATAATATTAGGGAGGAAAGTACCATGGGGTCCACGTGAAATGGGACGTATTGAGGTGCTGGGAGCCTCCTCTCTGTCACTGTTGTCGTCTTCAGGATATGACTGTTCACCCCCAGTTAAAGTGTATAAAGACACAATGGATTATTCTATTAAAGCATCAACAAGTTGGATATTATTAGTTACATGAGTGTCAAACTTTTAGCTACGCCTTTTTTGAACGTGTTTATGCACAGGTGAGATATTGTGGCGTTTTGCTTTGTAAAATAGCAAAGGAGAGGAACATTTTGATCATTGTGAGTGTAAATTACATCTTTTGGTGATTGTTCAAAATCAGGCTATAACATGGAACTGGCAGAACTAAACATACCATAATGTGCTGGTGGGGCAGCAGATGATGGATGCTCATCATCACTGTCTGAATGCTTCGTTCGGAGTAAAGTGCCTGAAGAGAAAGTTAAAATTTCAGGCAAGTATTTTATCAATGTGGGAGTTAACATCAAAGTAAAAAAAAAATGCAGCAATTGTTTTATTATTATTATTTTTTTTACTTTGATGTTAACTCCCGCATTGATTACATTAGTGACATTTTCATGACCATATGAAATGGTTCAGTACGATTTTGGTATTATATGCTGGACTACCATTTTAGGTTAGACTTTACATTTGATGTTCAGGGCTTAGAGACTATTGTATCCAGGATGTGATGTTTTAGCTACAAACTTCACGACTCCCTGTAAACTAGGCATACCTTGAGTTGCTGACAATTCAGTGGACACTGATGGGTGCTGCTGTTCATCGCTGCCATCACTGACATGCCTGTCTGACTGCCTTGTTACACTTGTACTGGTACTGGTTCCTGCTTCTGCTGACTCTGTACTTTTTGTTTTCTTCAGTGCGAAGTAACTTTGTATGTCTTGAGACATTTTCATTGTACCTGTTCTGTCCCTAGGTCCCTGCCCCTGAATAAATAATAATGCAATTATCTCAATGACTTGCTCAAGTCATAACAAATACTGTCCTTACTCAGCTATGATTTACAGCAGGCTAGTAAGAATATTTGAATTAGCTAGCTGAAAGCACAGTTCAAACAACATTACAGTATATTCAAGGCTTCAACTAAACTTATACCAAACACAGTCCAGTTATAAAGTTACGTCAGGGCAAACTAACTTTTTTGTCTACTGGCCACAGTGGCTGGTGGACTCCAAAATCTACCAGCCACTTGTACTGTTGCATTTTAATCGGGTGATCAATAATAGGTGCTCTCACTCAACGCAAATAAAAACTCTACAAAATTAAATGAAGTGAAAATTTACTCACTGTCCCTCGAGAAAGCTATGGGTAAGTCTGTTGGTCATTCTCCTAAAAGGACTAGCAGCTTTTGTTCATTAGTCAGGGAGGGAAATTTGTTTTGGAATTTTGATATTTTATTAAAATATGTTTTTCTAATGTGTGAATATTTTTTGAAATGCAGAAGGAAGTGCATCCTTGTTTCTACCTCCCCTGTGTAGCAATTTCCACTTTTGTGTTCCTCTCTGGATAAGAATGTTTTTTTGTGTTTTCTCTGACAGTGGAGAGCTACGTTATATTCTTGATTTATGAGCAAATAGCACTTAAATATGATTTGTGTTTTTGTTTGATTATTCCGATGTTCCAGATCAGCATCTTTTTTTATTATTATTTGATTTTCTCTCATTTCTGATTGTAAAACAGGGCCTGTCTGACTTAAATTAGTGTTAGGTATTAGTTGGTTAGTAAGTCTCATGACTTTTTGGGGTTTAGATCTTGAATTTTCAGTGCTTGAAACTGCAGTGTGTCTTGAGGACTTGATTTGAGATGATTATAATCAATGGGTATCAGCCTAATTCTGCTCTGCATGTATTGGGTGTTTTTCTTTGGATACTTAGTTTAGTTGTAATGACTGAGTGGACCCCATACTTTACTTCCATATAAGGAAATTTTGGTTTGAAATTGGCTCGAATTTTATGCCAAATACTGATTGTCTATTTTGTGAAATTTTCCTTTAATTGCATAATAGGCTCTACAGGTCTACTGTTAATTAAATAAATGAAATAATAATTTGAAAAATGTTTTTTGTCTCAGTTTCCCTTTGTCTAATATTATATTTTGTCTGTAGATCTGAAACCATTCAGCATGACAAATACCCAATAATGCAGGAGATCAGGAAAGGGGCAGATACTTTTTCATGACTCTGTATCTATGGCTGTTTTAAAAAAAAAAAAATTTCTCATAATGGCTTTCCTCATAAAAGCTGTCTTATACATACACTAAGGAAGACATGGAACACCCCTGACTCATCAAAAACACCTGTGAAGCCATTTGTCACAAACGTCATGGTGCCTTGAAATGGGGGGACTATGTATACAAAGTTATATCATTTCAAGGTGTAACCAACGTCTATAAAATATCCTTAAATACAAGGTGAGAATATGCACTTAATCACATGTGTATTGTTTGATTACAAACAATATAGAGCCAAACCAAGGAAATATTTGTCTTTGTTCCAAACATTATGGAGCTTACTGTATTATGACCTGTTTAATCTGCATAGTTTGGTGGGCTCAGACTGTTGTTTTCTGTTCTACATTCTTTTTAGATATACATGTATCTGACTGTGGTCTGGTACTGGTGTCTGTGATCTGACGGCGAGTGCACTAATATAAGAAGGGTCCATGTCAGTGATTACAGTCAACTACACTAGTCCTGCTATGTGGTCCTCCCTAAAGAGTCCCCTTTGACCTAGGGAGCAACAGAGATGCACTAACTCTTCCCAAGATTTGTTTACAATACGGTCAGGATTATTTCTGGAATTCAAATCTTCGAACAAGAGGACATTACCCTGTACCTGGTAATGTGTGACCTTTACAGAGATTGTAATAAAGTGATGACTCCAAGAGGGGAAGTGTAGGCTGCACATATGTTTAGGTCATTATCACATTTTATAATATCTTTAACTTAAGCCAGATGTGTGTTTTTGCCCTTTTCAGTAGTTCTAATTGGGTTGACAAGTAATCTCTATACCATATGTTATTCCTGCCTGAATCTTCTGCCTTGTCTTACATTTTTCTTTTTAGGGATGGCAGTAAGATTTTTCCTAAGCCTGGAGGACTGAGTATCAGTCCCATCTTGGCACCATGTCTCTAACAATACTGCAATGTCTTGGCCTGAAATCGATGAGATGGGTTTGTGGTCTTTGGTCCAAAGAGTTTATGCTCTTTGCTCCAAAAGCCAATGAGTACATACCCTGGATATTCCATGAACTGATTGAGAGAGATTTCATTAGTATTTGATTACATGGATTTCTGTACAGTGACAAGCAGAAGTTTGATCACATTTACATTCAGTATGTTCAAGTAATTAACAAAACATGCTTTTTTCTTTTCAACTGAGAACCTTACAGATGAGCTGTTGCAACTGTTTCACCTCTCCAATGTCTGAACGGTTTGACACTACTTGCGCATAGGTAGGTTGCCTCTCATGGGGTAGGATGGCTTTGGTTTTGCCATGCTGTGTTCCTGTGTAGGGCTTATCTCCGCTGGGCTGGGCTCTGCAAGGTGGGGTTCTGCTCTCCCTTGACGGGTATGGTGTGTCCTGAGGTCTGTGGTGGAGTTGTGCTGTTCCTCTAATAGGTTGTGGGGCTGAAGGACTTACATTGGCCGTTGCCTCTCTCTGGTTTTCTGCAAACATCCATATGCTGTCCCGGTCCAGGTGGACATGATCATACCAGTGCTTGTGTGTCAGAGTGGGGTGATGGCGATGTTTATTTTGGTCAGCTATGTGCACTTTGTGGTCATTTGCCTGTTTATTTTGGTGATCATGTCAAAGGGGAAGTCGGTCCGTGGCAGCAATGTGGAGAAGGTGATTTTGGACTTGGGTAACTCACTGTGTGCTTCTCTGGCCAACTTAACCACTGCTTTGGATACCTTCCGTCCCTGGTGATGCAGGTCATTCTGCCTGCGTGGATAATGATGTTGTCAGGGTCTCCCAGGTGGTCATGGATGAGGAGTTGGCATGCGCCGTCCATGTGGGGCACTAGAAATGACCAACTCTGTGATGTGAGAACAGCTGTCTGTGGTTAATGAATTTAGCATTGGAATCAATCAGGATCGTAGTTGTAGGGGGCTGTTTACAGCGTGTTGGTCTCTGTTCCTCTGAAGCTGGCTGTGTAGTGGCCGGGAGAGGGGCTGTGTGTGAGGCTGGAGGAGCAGTGGTGTCCTTCGCGTCCAGATCGATCTGTGGCTCTGCCTGGCTGCTGGTCTGTGTCTGTGAGCCTGTGTCCCTGGTCTGTGTCTGTGGCTGTGAGGGGGACTGCTCCGCTGCCAGAGGTCACATTGAGCAGCTGCTCCCTCAGACTGAGTATGTGTGTATCCTTCTGCTTCAGCTAATCTCTCACTTTTAAACAGTTCATGTCTGAGAGCCTCGTTTGCTTTATGAAGCTCACTCACATTTTCACTGACCAATTGGTTTCCTCTTTAAACAGTCCCTTGTAATCATTTAGCTGTTGAATGGAGTCCCTCCCTGAGAGTTTGTTTTCTTTGAATTCTTTTATTTTCACTTCTAGACTGAAGACGCACTCCTGAATGCGCTGTACTAACAGTGGTGTCCTGGGTGTCTGAGGGCTGCAGTGGGCTCTGTGTGCTAGAGCAGGCTGGCAGAGGAGCCAAACAGGGCAGCAGATGCTGTTTTATTGTTCTTTTTCCCATTAGAAAAAGTTTTCAGTCTATCAAAGTTTCTTTCAAACTAATCTAGTTTGGTTTCTGGTCCCTGAACCATTACAGTGCCAGTATTGCAGAAATTTATGTTAAATTTAGGTTCAATGTCCATATATACCTGCCGAATTGATTTGTTGCCAATCATTTTCATTTGACTGTATTCTTCATGGACAGCAGAATGCCTCTCTCTCTCTCTCTCTCTCTCTCTCTCTCCCTCCCTCTCCCTCTCACTCACAAAGATGAACCTTCCTGCAACAGTACAGCTGCTAACTGCTATAGGACCTGGAGAGGGAATCACCATTCGCTCTCACAAGTGGGATTGTAGTAGTGGGGATGTCTTGCTTTACAAGCAGGCCACATTAAATAGGGTGCTCATTGCACTTCCGTTTGGCCCCTTGCAGTTACAAAAGGGCAAGTTTAACCCTTTACAGTCCTGCGTTATTGAAACAGGCTTGCTGGTTGAATTTGTTTACTATGCATGGTGTAAGGCTGAGGACCTGGTGACTAGTAATGGATTTTAATAGTGGGCTGGAGCCCAGCACTTAATGGTAGTGTTTTGTCAATAATCACATTGTTTATAATGTTGTTCATCTTTCAGCCTCTTGGATGTCCAGGCTAATCTAATAATCTGAGTAGAATGGGTTAAACCGTGAACATGCTCTGCTCTTTTTCTCTGCCTCTGGCGGCTTTTATTTCAGGGAACAATGGCTACAACATTATCAGTAGTGGCCATGTGTGCTCATCGCTCTGGAAGAGTCTTGTATGTGCAAGTAATTTCTCTTATGAACAAACCCTTACTCTTACTCTGGCCTTTCAAGCGCTAGTCCCTTAGCAATCACTGTCCTCTCTCCCCTGCCACAGACTCAGCCCTTTATGGACAAAACCTTGTACAACACCGTGGGGGTGGTTTGCCTTTTGAGAGAGAATTAGTGCCAGGCAAAGGAAAAGACTGTTATATGTTATTCTTGTCAGGAAAATATACAGTAACGAGACATACAAGTTTTGTTTAAAATTTAAAAAAACAATTACAGACCACAAAATAAAAAATACTGTACATATTTGTTCCTTCTGTATATAAAACTCACCAGTGATGTTTCTCATTAATGAAATATGATAACTTATGATACGCATTAGAGCAGGAAAGCAGGATCAGTGTTTGTAACTTACATTTCTTACTTTATAAGGTCAAGTTGGAAATTTATGGAATTGTCAAGTTGACCTTAATAATTTAATTTTGAAGCTATTATTATATTTATATATACCGAGGTGAAAAGTAGGTAATTTGGAAGTGCACTTAGGCAGATTAAGGGTATATGTACCTCAATAAAACTTAATTGTCTTCGATTCAATTAAACAAACTTTAAGTCTCTTTCAGACAAGAAACCAGGAAAACATGTGGTGCCCAGTCTTGAGGTAGGAGATTTATTTAATACAGTCCACCCTAAAAAGTCTTTGGACAGTTTTTTACATGCTAATTAAAAAGCTGCCCCAAGTATTACATATCAGTTTTATCAGAAGTCTGGAAACCAAAATCTACCAAAAAAATCTACTTCTATGAGTTAGATAATCATAAATAGCAGTTCAAAGCAAAAAATGTCATTTACGTTTTATGAAAAAAAATTTTTTGTAATGTATTTCCAAAAGTACATGTCTCACCACAATGAAAACACCCTGCAATGTAAGTCCAGGGTGTATGTACACCAAATATCATGTCAATTGAACTTGCCATTGCTTTACAATGTGTCATTATGTGCATGAAGAGCTTGGCGCCTGAGCCTTGCACCAGAAAGGACACTAGACCTAAAAATGTTGATAGAAATATGTTCTTATTCCAAAAGCACAATTGAAATATATATATATATATATATATACTTTGAAAGAAAACGAAATATAAACTGGCTATCCCTGCTATCTGCATGCACGTTTACCGTATTATTTATTTAGACATTGGCCGACTACAGCATAATTTGCGTCTTTTGTTTATATTCAATTCAATATTAGTAATATTAGTAAAGCTGTAGACACAAGAAAGTTTGTTACATTATGGTAGCAACGGAACGATGCGGATTATATATATATTTACCGTCATTGTTTTATTATACCAGCATGTTTTCGCGCGTTTGCAGAGAAACGCAAATACTATCAATAAAAATGGTTTAGCAATTTCTCTGCATAATGACAGATTCAAAGACTAAACGAACTCACCTGATATTGTCTTCAAATGGATCCATGCCAAAGAAAAGTAATTATTCATCCTCTCAAACTAACAAACTTTAGCATGAACAGCGGCACTGTCCGGGCGTGATTTGTTAACATAGTTAAAGCACTACAGATTGCACCTGAATGGTTAAAGATACATGCCACGCAACCTTCAGACCCTCCCCTTGATGGTAAATAAAGAAAACCAAATCAGCTTTGGAAATTATGGAGATTTTCGTTGACGACGAATTGTAGTGAATTATGACGCCAAAAGGCGTCATCCGGGTTCATGCAGTTAAATAGTGAGTTTGCCTTTAACAAAAAATATGTTTTTCAGTCTCCAACTTACTATCCTCACTGTTTAATTGCAATTGATAAAATATAATCAAATTAATAACAAATAAAAATAACAGTGAATAGAGAAACAGTGCACTCAATTTGTACAATATTTTAGGTATGAAGCTATTATACATCCATCCATTATCTATACCTGTGTATCCTGGGCAGGGTCGCGGGGGGTGCTGGAGCCTATCCCAGCCTGCATTGGGCAAGAGGCAGGAATACACCCGGGACAGGCCGCCAATCTATCGCAGGGCACACACCATTCACTGATTACATTAACCATGTAATCAACTTATATAACTGATCAATTTCTGTATATGTATAATAGCTGTTGTTAATAGCGTGTCCGTGTGGTTTTCATCCGGGTACTCCGGTTTCCTCCCACAGTCCAAAAACATGCAGGTAGGCCGATTGGGGACCCTGAAATTGCCCATAGGTATGAGTGTGTGAGGGAGTAGTGTGTGTGCCCTGCGATAGATTGGCGGCCTGTCCAGGGTGTATTCCTGCCTCTTCCCCCAATGCAAGCTGGGATAGGCTCCAGCGCCCTCTGACCCTGCTCAGGATAAGCGGGTATAGATAATGGATGGATGGATGGATGGATATATAGTGAGCACCATAATGTTTGGGACAAGTACACAGCCAAATCAAGAAATTCCATTATAATACATACACAGACAGTCTTCTTCTTCTTCTTCTTTTGGCTGTTCCCGTTAGGGAACCGCCACAGCAGATCAGATCCGCATATTTGATTCGGCATATGTTTTTTTACGCCGGATGCTCCTCCTGACGCAACCCTCCCCATTTATCCGGGCTTGGGACTGGCACTAGGAATGCACTGGCTTGCGCATCCCCAGTGGCTGGGTTGAATACATACACAGACAGTACATTTTTTTTTTCTTTAAACTTTAGGTTGAGAAGTCCATTAATTTTTGTGCATTTATTGAATAACAAACCAAAGTAAAAACATTATTTTTCAATTTATACCTACAATAACAGAAAAAAAAGATTAATTTTGCTTGAAAATAATCTTAGACACAACTTTCCTCAATAACAAAATTATTGGAAGTCTATCCCATCACTTTGTAAAGAGGGAGGTTGGGGGGTATTTAAATTGACTGAAATCGTATCTACTTTTTTTTTTTTAAACCACAGGTAGCCTAATACCTGTAGGGTAAGTAAAACAGGCAATAAAGTTGCAAGAAATATGAAGGAGACTCCAACCTCCTAAGAAGGAGTTAAGCTCAGGTTTGCGGGGCGCAGTAAACATGTTGAGGGAAGGTTATTCCCAGTGTGAAATTATAAGAAGCTTCAGATGTCCAGGGGCAGTGTTCAGTACACACACAGCAGGGTCCAGTTGATGAGCAGTAATGTTAACAGGAGAACACCAGGAAGATCAAGAGGCAGAAGTACAAATATCTTGTGCTGTCTAGCAAAGAAACAGTCATATTCTTGTGACCACAGGTGGCCTAATACCACAGCAACCAAGGGCCGGTTGCGCCAGCTGTGCATAAGTAAGAACTAGGCCTAGTTGTAATGTAAATCTCTACTAAGTTACAACTTAACATTGGGGGGCACATTTGCTCCCCAGCCCCTAACCCTGGCCGAACGCACAATAAATATTGTGTTTGGTGGAAAAGTTCATTGGTTCCCCCAGAGCCAGCTATGGGTATTAAAGATGCAGACACATGCTAGACTCATCCATTCTCACCTGCAAGAGTTGGCTTTGTTGTTCTTTTATTGTCCTCTATCTATTTGAAATATCTTGTCGTGAGCAATAGGCATAGAATAGACAACCTCAAGAGGGCACCATATTGAAAGGTTCATGTTTAATCAACTTAATTAAACCATATTTAACTTTCTGATGTACAATTGTGTATATGATGCGAACTGCCAAATCAGCCACTGGTCCAATCTGTCAGCAAACATTACAGAAGGCATTCCAGTTTCAGAAAGGTCTATCAATAGCTAGATTTATAATGGAACCTAAAAAGGTTAGGGTAAGGATGCCCCCCACCCCCCTTTTTGGGGGGTGGGGGGCATCCTTCAAATCTGATTACTGTTTGTCTTTCTCCTTAAAAAATCCATCACGTCCTTTGTAGTCTCCCCTTGCTCCCGGCCCCAGCCTTTTGGTCCACTGAACTTACCTGGGTCCCACAATTTTCCCGTCTGTTGAGATGAGTGGTATCAATGTACATTTTTTTTACATTAGCTAGCTAGTTCCTAAAAAAAATCACTGATCTTCACAACATGGATACACAGAAAGGAATGTAAAGGTGGGGCTGAAAAGCTGAGAGATAAGAAATTGAAGTCTCTTGAAGCAGATGCAGATTCATTAAATGAACAAGTTATTTATTTGGCGCCATTGGTAACACAAGTGCCAGCAGCAGCACCATTGCAGATGCAGGGCCCAGTAATGAATTGCCTGTTAGTGAGCCTAGTGCACTGAAATTGACAGCAGAGAGGAGAGTGTGATTTTGGATTCAGGACCACAGCCCACAGAACCCAATGACAACACCAGTTCAACTAGTCAAGGTAATGCAGCTGAAGTGGTAAGGCAAAATATGATACCACGGATAAGATAAGCTAGGTTTGGCTAGTGCATTTAGCTAACTTAAACTATCCACCACTGTAGCCTACAGTAGAACTTTGTTCTTGCAGAAGGATGCAATGAATGAACAAAACATACTTGACTAGAATTATAAATGTTGTATTTTTTAAACACAATTCAAACACAATTGTCCAGTTGGAATTAGCCGCAGTGTTTCCCCTACCATTATCTTGGCTGGATGGCCTATTCTATGACTTACTACTCACCATTATTTTCACTAGCAAATTACTTTTACTATTTCTTTTGCAGACCACTAAGATAGTTCCAGAGATTTGTTCCATCTTGCTGCCAGTGAAATTTATGATCCTCCCATTCAAAACCAGCTTCCTCCGAAGAGCAACATGTTCTCCTTGTGAGTAGCGTTTATGCATCTATTTTACTTGAGGCTTCAGATGAAGGGATTTTGTTCAATAATCACTTATATGCCTTTTCTTTCAGTCCCTTTCACAGGATCTTCTATCTGTTCCTGAGAGGACTGCCTGTTATATGTGACCTACCTTGCTGCCAGTACCAATATCTGCTCTTTCCCCCTCAAATTTCCCCTTGTGGGACAATGAAGAATTGAATAAAACTTTTAGCCTGCCTTCTAAGAGCAACATGTTCCCCTTGTTAGTGAGTTCTCTAGGCTAACATCCGTTTTACACAAGGGTTCTATAAAGGAATATTGTTCAGTTATCACTTATTATGGCTTGAATCAATCACTGTTCTCCAAAGTAATGATATATTGTTCCTTTCAGTTGTGAAATCTATTGAAATACTTTGTTCTTGTTTTTGAAAAGTGTGGCAGAGTGGGCTGTATGGCTAGTGATGTATTGCTGAGCAAGTTTTGGAGAACTTATCTGAGTCAAAATTCCAGGGCCATTTTGTATTCATAGTCTATCCTGGGTTGGTACCTACTGCACAATTTTAATGGGGTGATTTTTTTAAAGGTTGGGCTCCATTAAAATGATATTTGCTTGGTTCAGTTCATGGACTTTTTGACTGCGTTCCTGTGTAAGGTGATTTACAGAAGTGTGCCTGAAGGAAAACAGTCTCTGTTTACTGTGCTTACAGGGAGTCAGCAGGGTCTGATAAATAGACAGTGCTCAGTTGCAAAACCCACTGGATCAGCTTTATGTAAAACTCAAGTTCTCCATAATACAGTGTAATCGTGTTTTGTATTGTTGGAAAGCCAATGTCATGTGAAACAAGTTGGTGTCTTTGGTGGTGGGGTGCTGATTAAAGATCTTGATACCTATGGGTCAGCACCCAGCCAGATATGACATTTAACTTGGCGTGGCATGCTTATATAGATAGCACAAGCAAGATCATTACTGTTATCTTTGTGTCTTTTGTATTTGATGATTTGATGTTTTTCTTTGATCTTTGAAAATAGAGAGGAAAAGGTGCAATGGTTCAGTGAGACTCATTAATACAACCTATAAAAAGTGTTGTAGTTTCAAAATGGTGAAACATGGTGTATAACATGTATGCAAAACCCTCATGTATAAAAGTACCTTTAAATAAAAGCTGAGGATGTGCACTTTAACCACATGTGGATTGTTTTATTACAAATCAAAAATTTTGGAGTACAAAATTAAGACAAAGAGTCAAATGTGTGTGTGTGTGTGTGTGTACATTATATATATATATGCACTCAAAGGCCACCTCATTAGGTACACCTGTTCAACTGCAAACTGCACGCGTTAACGCTAACATCTAATCAGCCAATCACGTGGCAGCAACTCAATGTTTTTAACCATGTAGACATGGTCAAGACGATCTGCTGAAGTTCAAACCAAGCATCAGAATGGGGAAGAAAGGTGACTTTGAACGAGGCATGGTTGTTGGTGCCAGACGGGCTGGTTTCAGTATTTCAGAAAATGCTGATCTACTCTCTAGTCTCTAGGGTTTACAGAGAATGGTCCGAAAAAGAGAAAATATCCAGTGAGCGGCAGTTCTCTGGGCGAAAATGCCTTGTTGATGGCAGAGGTCAGAGGAAAATGGCCAGACTGGTTCGAGCTGATAGAAAGGCAACAGTAACTCAAATAGCCACTCGTTACAACTGAGGTATGCAGAAGAGCGCACCATGTCAAACCTTGAAGCAGATCGGCTACAGCAGCAGAAGACCACACCGGGTGCCACTCTTGTCACCTAATGAAGTGGCCGGTGAGTGTATATATATATATATATATATATATATATATATATATATATATATATATATATATGTGAGTGTGTGTGTGTGTGTGTGTGTGTGTACTAATATTGACTGAATCCAGGCCAATCCCCTGTCCTAATAACAACAGCATTTTGTATGCACTTGATTTGCACACATTGTCTTAGTTGGGGCAGTTGAAAAGCCTTGAATTTAAACACTATGGGGAAAACATTTGTTCCGCCAGATAATATTAACTTTTACTCTTTGGCAGTCTTTTCTTGAACTTCATTTCTCTTTCAGGAGAATAAAAATTCCACCAGTTAGATCACTGCATGACAACCAATCTCAAACTCTGTGAAAAGCAGGAAGTAATGCATATTCCAAGAAAGGGATAATCTCTTTTTGTAATGAGCAAATATCATACACCAATGGACACTTTCCTTGAGTTTTTTTTTTCTAACTAAAAACCCAGAATTTCCACAGTGCCCAAGAAAGACAATCCTGACATTTATCCTGTAAGCCCTCCAAATTCTCCACATTTTTAGCATTTTAGGGCACACACAACATTCACTCACCATTCACTCACACACTCATACCTATGGGAAATTAGCCTACCTGCATGTCTTTGGACTGTGGGAGGAAACTACATGTAAAGGTAATTTTTATTGTGCATGTGTACATTTGTCGCATCACACCCTATTTCAAATTTTGGTTAATCAGTGTAATTTTGGAATTTAGATGCTCATCTACCCTTCATTTCATTCACATTTTATTGTTCAGTTTACCCTGTCTGTCTTGCAGACAAGAGGTGAATGTAATCTGTAATCACAATAACATGCTCACTATCTATTTTTTTAAACACCCAATAAATGAATAAACTACTTTCAGACAATTGTGAATCCAAAATATTCAGAATTATGGTAAAACATTTTTTACTGTGAAACATTATTGGGAAAAATAAAAATAAAGCTACAGGTACATCGGTGCTTGTCCTTCCATGACTGCTGGTTTACTGCTTGGGTTTTGTCTGTGACCCTGCCCGACTTACTGCAGGTTGTTTACAGCCATGGTCATATATCATACTTGGGCCTGGCTGCTGTCCTCTGTCACACAGGAGGCATTGTGCTCCAGTCATGGCCCAGCACGTCAAGGTGACCAGGGCTCCTCCCACCCACCTGGCTCCAGATACAGGGGGCAGGAAGCCCGAGGATATATTTGGCCTGTGGCAGCCATGTACCGGGTTGGATTTCAGTCAACTTCATGTCAAAGTCAGGGCCCGCCTAATCCCTGCATGATGTCTGGAACAGCAGGTGGTGTGGGCCAGTTAGAACTAGCTGTTGTCTACCCGCTTCCACCACTGCCCTCGCCCCCTGACCCCCACAATGGGTCTGGCCTTTCCCGGCTCTTCAGCTACCCAATCGTTTGACATCAGAGTGGAAACTTGGGTGAGCATGGTGCTCATACACGGTACAATACGTTCACACATTCACACAAAATCCGCCGCTGCTTTTGCACATTAGTGTGGGGATCAGCGCTGAGTTGCATAAACAGCTCGAAAGAAAAATAGTCAGCCATGTCTCTTAGGACAGACACTTACCACTTATAATCAAAGAACATGACTCCTTTCTACCAAAGTTTTATCCCTTGATAAAATCCTTCTTACATTACATTGTTATGAAATGTTCTGTTGCCATTCCATTTAAAATTTATACCGCTAGTTCCGCGATAGGGGATGAATAACGTAATGACGAAAATAACGTTATTTACCTTAGATAAACATTGGATCGTGCGCCCCCCCCCCTTGTGGTCGTGTGCCCTAAACAACCGCATAGAGCGTTTATGCCACGGGCCGGCCCTGCTTGTGTACGCTGATGAGTTTGAGTGGTGTTTTTGAAACTATGTATGTTGTGTGCTTTTTCAACTTTTTCTGTGGGATTTTAGCATGTATTAATATTTGCTGGGTACTGAAAGTAGTTAAAGTTACCTTGTCTTACCTGACTGTATGTCTCTGGGCCACATTTATGTATTAGCCTCTGCTTTTATATACTTACTCTCCCTCATTTACCCAAGTGTGTCCATTGTTGTGCATAGTTTGGTTGGTCTTTTTTCATTTCTCTATACTGAACACAACATTTGATTGTGCTGTCACTGGGGAGTCATTTGCAATGTCATTATGGAGTATGTTTAAAGAGAAACAACCCCAAGGACAGAACCCTCTGAATAAGGATAATTAGTGCCAAGTTTGGTTTTCATAAGGACTTTGGAAATACTTTACAAATCTTATAATTGGTATTTCTGGAGGACACCAACCGTCTAGAAAGTTCCACCAGTAAAATCATTCCCTATTGTCTGTCCCCCCAAGCTTAGGAGAAGCAAACTGAATCACAGGATGCAATCTCCAGAGGCTTAGATGAGACTTGATATTGTGTCAAGTTAAAAAAAGGCAGCATTGTTGTATCACATTTTTAACAGGTAACTGAGTAAACATTTCCTCATTACATTGTTGTATTGTTGTAATAGCCAGCTCCCTCAGACTAATGTTTGGTTGCAAGTACCTGTAATTATATTATAATTGTGCAATCTGATTTCGATCAGAGTACTGAGCCAGTAATCTTAGCTTATTAAGAATTTTCAAACATTCATTTAAACTTCTTATTTTAACTATTTTCCTCTGCTCTCTGAAATCCTGAGAATGCACCTTGTCTCTTGACATAGACTGCACTCTTGATGACTCATGGTGACTCTACAGTCCCACAGCCTGAGCACTGTTTACAAGATCTTAGCTGCAGTAAATTTCACCCAGACCCCAACCCTTGCCCTCATAGATCTTTTTATGGAATCTCTGTTAATGCCTCTGATATATGCCACTGTTCTTTGGATTTTCCATCTTGGAACAACAGCTGAGTGTCATAAACCTGGTGTCCGGTGGATTGCAAAATGAATTATTTACTGTGTATTTTAATAGTGGGCTTCTGGAGTATCTTCTGAAAAGAGAGATTTTGCCAGTCCTACAGGTATGTGAGTGTTTCAGTAAAGACAGCAGGCATTCTAAAAAGAACAGGAACGAATCTCCAGGAGGTGGTTTGATTTTTTCTTTTGTGCATCCAGTATCAGCAATACAAATAAAGGCAAGTGAATCTATACGTATTCTACATAGTAATAGTATGGTTTGGTCAGTTTTATTCAGAACAAAATTCAACAACCAACAACATCTGTGGCAATGACTACCATTAGTGTACGACCATTAAAAAAGGTTAATTGGTGTTATGGGTTAGTAACATGCTAAACTATATTATGTGATTGGTCCATTTCATCAGTCTCATAAGAATTAGGTTTTAACAGGGCAAAGCTATACGTTCAGGGAATTTGGCTGTTTCCAACCAACAGACATACAGAAAAAACAAAAAACAACAATAACCAACAGTAAAATGATCCAATCAGATAGTTTTACGCTAACCTATTGACTGATGTCTAAATAAAATGCAGTTCAATACTTAACTTATTTTGTGGACGGTGGCATGCTAACTTTATCTCGATGGTCAGGTGAGATGTGGGTTGGGATGCGCAGCAAACAGTGCATCTGGTAAGGTTAGACAATGTCTTTACCATAAGAGCAAAGTAGGTCAAATTGGGTGAGTTTATATGGCCAAAAGTCACTGATGAAGAAACCCCATGTGAGCTCCTTCAGTCTGGGTTGGTGGATGGTTTTTAGGCACCTGGGCATTTGATTGCCCATTGTATTGGAGCCGTCAATCAAACATGGATGAATCAACCATTTACCATTACTTTTGTGTTTATGCTTGCTAAATCAGGTTCCCCCTTTCCTTCTCAAAGGGGATGTTCCCACCCAAACTGGCACCTAATTGATCAAGCAGAGTTCATTGCAAGGTCATAGGAGGAAGGGACACATTATGCATTGGTTGATCAGGAATGTTATTTCCTGGTTTGACTGACACAACACCTTGATGTGAATCAGAAGAATGCTCAGTCCAGTGACAGTTCACCAATGTTGCTGTGTATCCTTATATAAAACATGAATGAAACTGAGGATCAGCTGGTCATGACCAAAATAGTCTTGAAACAAAATAATTGGATAACTGCTAAACCCCACTAACACAAAGATACTACCATGGTTTAGACTGACACAATGACCTTGTAATGGCATGCTTGAGACAGGATTATTATGTGTGTATTATTGTTTTAATCAGCACTGTGGCAGGGCTCAATTTGTGGGAGAGATTCAGGGAAATCGGAAGACCATGCCTACTGGCTAAGTAGGCACACGCACCACCAATGGAGTGCATCACCAATTAGATGAGGTATTTAAAGTGTGCTCTCTTCCCAGTAGGGGTCTTCCCAGTAGAGAGAGCATAAAGTGGCAGCAGAAAGTGCCTTGGCTAAAAAACAGCTGGAAAGCTTCCTTATTGTGCTATTATGTTCTGGTTATTTTATTATGTTTTTTGAGTTTGTTATTTTAGACCTGGAACCCGTGGTGGGAAAACGAGAAGAATTTAGTTTGGTTTAATTACTTTGTAAACAGACTCTCTCTCGCTCACCCCAAAATAAACGCTGGTGAAAACCGAATCTTTTCAGGAACTCCTTGTGTCCAGCTCCTCTGTCCACCAAAGGGGTGTGTCAAGGCGTGTGACAAGCACCTTTTTTGAACTGCTGCTGTTATATTGCATTAGATAATGTATGATTCCTGCCATGTTTTGTGTGCATGTCAAGGGGGATCATTGCTAAAGAATGATACTGTGGCAATTGAGCAGTGTACAATAATTTGATATAAAACACCAGGCTGAATTAGTGGGTATCATTGCTGAAGTGTGTAGATACATAGAATATTTAAAAGAAGTAACAAGGTTTATATATTTACCAACCACAGAACAATATCAATGCATTGTCAATATGTCTTAGCTTGTTAAGTTATATAAAACCTGAGACAAAATACACATAAAAGGGAAAATAACTTTTTGACAGATTGCATGGAAATGTTACTTATATGTTACTTATAAATATACAATGGGGGCAAAAAGTCTGAGGATACTTCATTATTTATCAGGTGCAAATGTGATACTTTGTTTATACTTCTTATTCAAGAATACATTATTGAGGACAAGGGGAGTTTATTAGGATAGTATCCCACCATAGTCACCAGACCTGAACCCAATCAGGAGTAGCTGAAGAAGGAAAAGGCCAGACATCAAGTAACGTCAACCAATCTTTTATGGGGAGTATTGGGAAAGTGCTGCAATGACCAAAAAAACCATGTATTCTTGAATAAGAAGTATAAATGGAGTATCATAGTTGTAGTAGCCATTGATAAATGAAAAACAATCTGTTTTTGGGCTACTGCTGCCATCAGCAGTCAGATCATTAATAAACACATGTGAGCCAGTTCCAGTGGCAGCCATACATGCCCAAGCCATGACACTACCTCCACCATGTTCACATGATGCGGTATGCTTTGGATCATGAGCAGTTCCTTTCTTTCTCCACACTTTTCTCTTTTCCTCACTTGGTACAGGCTAATACTCATCTGTTAATAACAGTTTGTTTCAGAACTCTACAGTTTTTTACATGTACTTTTATTTTGAGCAAACTTTAACCTGGGTGTTCTGGTCTAGAGGCTTTCCAGTGGTTTTCATCTTGCAGTGAACCCTCTGAGGTGTAGTCTTCGCTCTACTTTAGTCTTTGACACATCTGTGCATATGTCCTGGAGGAAGTTTTTGATCTGTTTGATCTGGGCTTTTTTTCGCAATTGGAAGTATTATTTACTCATCCACTATAGTGGTCTTCCGTGGTCCACCAGGCTGTTTTCTATTACTGAGCTCACCAGTGCATTCTTGCTTCTTAATGTACAAAATTTTTTGACACACCCAATGTTTTGGCTATGTCTCTGACTTATTCTTACTTTTCCATCCCATGATGGCCTGCTTTACAGATATCGACATGTCTTTGGGCCTCATGCTGAGAGACAACAGCAACAGACTCCAAATGCAAATTCCACACCAAGAATCAACTCTAGACCTTTTGTTAGCTTTCTTGCCTATGAATCCCCTCAGATACACAAAACAGCAGAAGTATCTGCTTGCAACTGGAATGTAATTAATTTAATGATATCTTGGCTATCTGACTTCAAATTAATGTTTTAACCTCTGTGCTATATATAATTTTAGTTTATATAATGCAAAGTTAGGACACCCTCAAGACTCAGTTTTCCTGTCAGGTTAATTTTGTAGGAATGAAACAGAAACCTAAGTGTGTTGATTCATCTACATAAACATTTTTAGTTTAAATAGGATAGTGGCTACTGCAATATGGAAAACATATTTAACCAAATATCTACACAGTTTTTTGGTGTCTGTCCATACCTGGACAATATTGTGTATCAACAACCTCTGGTCTGCTCACTGGAGTTAAAAGAAACCAGTGATAAAAATGTTCAATGAAGTCCAAATACAAACCTGAGTCTTTTTAAGCCATGGTCAATTGAAATATTAGACTATATTTGAACACATTAATGAATTTACCTTGTCCTTGCGATTTTTTAATGTCATTAAATTACACAAATAAGACCAAATTTACAAATAACTCCTTTACCAGTGTGACAGCTAGCAACAAGCCATGCACCGGCTGGAAAATACACTACTTTGTTTACAGCGTACACTTTGTTGTACGTTGCTCTGGATAAGAGCGTCTGCCAAATGCCTGTAATGTAATGTAATGTAATGTAAAATAGATCCTTCAAGTCATTATATTATATTGTATTATATATGCATTATAACTCGTTATGAATGTGTTTACAATGCATCATAAAAATAAACTTTTTGTAATACTGGCAATATGTTAGAATATGAAGACATATGGCCAAATCTGGTTGATTTATTAAGGTAAATTTTTGAGGTCAACACACACACTTAATCTGCGTGAGCATGTGTGAATGGGTGAATGAGGGGTATTCATTCTAAAATTCTTTGTGTAGCCATTTTAGATCAAGCACTATATAAATGCAGTCCATTTACCTTTTACGCACTGGTTTAGTCTTCCATTGTGCAAGGAATAAAATATCCTAAAATTAATACAAATTTTACACAAATTTTAAGGTCAAATTACCATTTCTTTGCTATGCACTTCCCAAGATCTTCATGAAAAATAACAATAAAAACCTAAGAAGGGAAATAATGTTATAATACATGGCTACACAGTAAAATGTCCAGTGTTAATTCAACTCTAACACTGTGTACTTTTTTGCATGCCATTGTACATGTCATCATACACTGAAAATCTGTTTTCTCTTTTAATCATGACTTCCACTCTCCAGTTATGTGTTTCAGCTGGCAAAGGGCCAAGGCTTATAAAATATCCCTGATTTGATTGGTTGGTTGGTCAAGGGTTGACTGCTGTTTTAGTGCAATGACAATATACAATGGCCTCAGAAACAAAGCTGACAGTAGATATCCACTTAGATTGACCTTTCCCTAGGAGACTCATTTTTCAGCCGGAATTAGTTTTCCAACCTGACATCGGAAAGGTCTTGGATATCAAGTTGCAGGGATAAGGGGATGGGGATGGGGAAATGGAGTGTTTTGCATGATCTGCCTGGACAGCTGGGTAATTGTAATCTTGTGTGTGTAACTAATGAAATGACATTTTTGAATCTCTCTGGTTCCATACACTAATCAACATGAGTTTAAAAAAAAAAGTATTTTTACAAATATGTGTACACATACATGTACAAATATACGTATTGTCCAGAGGTTTTGCAAGCTGTTGAAAACATTTGGAGCAGGTGTTGAACTTCAGGTGCAGGCTTCAGCTACATGCTTCAAAATTGACAAATTGATTGCTGCTGATGGAAACACCCAAAGTCACGCCAGAAAATGACTTTGATGTGTGACGTCACAGGTGGAACCGTGACTTTAGGTTGAAAATATTACAGAAATGGACTGCATTGAAATATTGTATTCTGAATCAAAGGACATTATCAATGACTCAGATGACTCTGACTTGGAAGAGTCTGTAGAAGACATAATCACAGATCTTAATGCTGCAATACAGCCATTCAGTTTTGAGCCAGTGGTGCATTGATTGAAGTAGGAGGATTCTTCCCAAATTAGCTTTTTAGCTATCTTACCCATAGTCACACAAGAATATTGATACCAATTTCCTCCCTGTGCATCCAATACAAGGATATTAGACAATATCTATGGGCTGCATGCTAACTGTGTTAGCTCTATTAATGGCTGCAGATGGAAGACACTAGCCTAGCTCCTTCCTCAGCTCTGTGAAGTGAGGGAAATACACCTTCTATCATCTCCAAAGATGAGGTATTCACACAATACATCTTGCGGCTTTTTGATGAGTAAAACTAAATGCAGATGAACAATATTTTGTTTTCACGGCAGCTACCATTTGGACCAAAAACATTTAAATTTACAACTAACTACGTATCCGTCCACTGGGTGCACAGAAGATGGATAAATGGTCATTTCATAGTTCCGAATGTAACCGCAACTAAAACGACTAAGATCTCGTTTTTTCTGTGTTTATTTTAACTCGTCATAAAGACAGAAGTTAGGAGCAAAACTAGTGTCATCCATCTGCAGCACATCAACATATGGCATTAAAACCATTAACATTAATGTTAGCTATGTGTATCAAGGTGCTCTTCTCTCATACAAATTGACTTATTAGCCCTAACAACAAGTTGACCTAACAATTGTGTGCTCGCTAAACCTCAGAAGGAGTATTATTAACCGTGCAGTGTATGAAGCTGTAACAGACTGAATTCTCCTCCAAATCCTCCTTTTCTGTGCAGTGCAGCTAATGCAAGCATGCAGAAAGGGTCTGGTTTTAGGGCTCTTGACATTATACAATATTTATAATATTATACAAGCAATTGAAGCTACATACTGTCTGGAAAGCTCTGGTGACTTCCCATCAGCAAGTTGAAGCCACTAGTAAAGTCTTTCTCTCTTGCAGATTTTCACTCTCACTGTGCATTGAACAATCAGATGCTGTCAGCCACAGATAAGATTGCAGGGTGAAGGGGGGTGTACTACACGAAAATAGATAGTGAGATCAAGTATAATGACCCCACTTCAGGTGGGAGCATACATGATAAGAGGGCAATCTCAGCCGAACACAGCTCCTCATACAAATACTGTATGTGTGGTATATACTCATTGTGGTTTCAAACTGTTTACTGACACTCCAGAAACTTTGACAGACTGAGGTCAATGATTTCAAAGTCGCTTTATTTAGCTGTTTTATTTAGTAAAAAAGAAAACATGGAAGAGAAGATGGTATCTTCATTCACTCAATCAGACAAGGAGACTAGGTGCAGCCAACGTAGCCACCCATGTGATATTTTAGACCAATAGCATTTACGCTGGTGTGCGAACACCTTAACTAGTTCGGTCAGCAGGGATGTGCACAATTCAGTGGCTGGAGTCAATACGGAGTTTTATTTTCTCCACAAACACATACTTTTAAGTCATTTAGCTCAGTGGTTCTCAAACTCGGTCATGGGGGCACTTGTGTATGCTGGTTTTCGTTCCAACCACAATTGCAATCCTAGAATTTTAACTGTTCATTTTTCTTAATTAGGTGCTTTCATGTTTTAGAGCAGGGGTCCCCAACCTTATCCAGAAAAGGCCAGTGTGAGTGTTGGCTTTTGTTTCAACCAAGCAGTAACACACCTGATTCTACTAATCAAGGTGCTTAGCAAAGACTTTAGTGTTAGATAGTATAATCAGGTGTATTACTGCAATGCACTGTATTTAAACAAATTTCTTAAAACTGGAAAAATAACTACAATAATTGTTGATAACTGGTACTTGTAGCACACTAGCCTGGCCATTGTAGGTTCAGGCCTGCGTTACCTGTGTAATTTGTGTACTGTAACTGGGGTTATGTCATTAGTGCACTGTAACTGGGAGGTTGCAGCAGTGGGACTCGGTTGGTTTTAGTGGACCCAGTGTTTCTTGGGTTACTGAGGTATTGGTGCCTCCCAACAAAATTCTGTGCAGCTATTTCTAACATTGGTGATAGCTCTCTTGGGCCTTGTTTACACTCAGATCTCATGTGGTCAGCAAACCAGATTTCTGTATATTAAAAATATGTGGTCATTTGTCACACCCACAATATCTACTTTCCTGGAGGTCCAGTTCAATGTATTCCTTCTAAGATAATATTTTTCCTAGTTCTTGCATGCTGATTACATCAAATTCCCTCCGGCCCGATGACCAGGCTGTCTTGTGACTCCTGCACACTTTTTATGGGATGAACTCTGGAAAGGGAAATTATAATACAAGACTTTTTATTTTTATTTTGTTGGGATTTTAAATGTGTTCTTTTTTGAAATCCTGAAACCAAGACTTATACCCAGAGTTCATTCAATAGGGTTCAATAGGTACCATATGTCCTAGTTAACACTGAACACTGTACTGTGCACTACCAATTATAGGGGGCTTTGGTATTGGTAATTTGAAGTCTGTTTATTGTGCAACTAACATGCCATTTTACATTTCAACCAGCAACCATGTTGCACAGCTTTAGAGGGCTTCCAAGTGAAGTTGTCCATACAGGATGGATTTTCCACGTGAGATCTCCTGCTCTTATCTTTATGAATTAAATACTTCTAATGAAAAGGAACAGTGAATATTTTCCTTTTCATTCATTTGAAAAAAGTATGCCTCTACATCTTGTGGCTTAATGAGCACATTAAAATTTAAACTGGGAAGTATTTTTTCAGCTATATTCCAGATATTTAGCCATATTCCTTGATGTGTCAATTTGTCATTTCAAAGGTCAGAGTGACAGTATTTGTCAAGCATAGAATATAAACAACTAGGTTTTCTATATCCAAACGGCAAACCTGTTTATAGACAAATTGTCTGACAGTCTGACAGAGATTTGTGAGCTGATTAGTTGAAACATATTTTCTTTTTCAATTGATCGGGGTTGTCATTTTCTGTACCTTTTCTATGGAATCTATTATTGCATAAACTGTTCATTTTTTGTCGGTGCTGTGAGCCTGATAAAGGTGCTTGATGAGCACAATCAGACTCTTGTCAGTTTTCACAATGTCCTATTTCTCCAAACCATTAACATCTTCCAACAATGTCTTATTCTCCTTTAATGCACGGTGCTGGGTATAATGTTCATCTCCATCTCCACCTCCAATATACAGTAGTGTTTTCAGGGCTCAGGACACAGTTGTACTTGTATAGATCAACGTTCCCACACAAAGGCATCTATCAGATGCTCCAGGTGCTCCTGCTACATTATTTTCCTGCTTAGGCAATGTTTTACCACATTTACCATGTTTCTTGGGTGATCCACTTTTTCAGTTAATGTGCATTCTCTAATTCTGCCTGTCACTGCTTTCTTTACCCTCATGCTTTATGACAGCTATTTTGTACTCACCATTGTCTATCTCAGACAGATTTTTTTTTGTGTGTAGATGAGAATTATAATCATTGTCCAGTGGTCTATACATCATTTGCTGATATGTAAAATATAAATGTCATCAGTAGATATGCACTACAGCAGTTGGTTATTGTTTAACTGTCATCAGTCGTATTGTTTCACTTCCTTCACACTTATCCATAACAATATACTTTCATTATTTTTGCACTGATGAACACACCCTAATTAATATGTAAAACAATCAACAAACGATCAAATTTCAATGGTTTTAATGGAAATCATGTTCCTCAAAGAACATCCATGGAAAGAAAGTTATTTCACCCTTATTGTAGTGAACCTGAATTGACATCAGATGTGCATACATTTTTTATGGTTCATTGTTCCAACTTTCTTAATGAGCACCCATGGGATTTTTGTATGTCATGTCTTTACTAGCTAATGTATTTAACAGACACTGATGCATCTGCTGATTTTGTATTTTGCTGTCCCATGAGTTATTTAGGAACAGACTTCACAAAGCTGAGGTGACACCTATGGGAGATTGGTCTCCCATGAGAACATATGAAATGGAATCAAAAGCAAAGGGATTTGTTGAACTTGTTGAATAAACTGCTATAGATAGTATCTGTCTAACTCTGCATATGCAGTACATGGGGGAGAGTGAGAAAGAAAAATAAATGTGTTCCGTTCCCCGTCACTGAGCATAGCTTATCAAATGGAAAAAAATAATCTCTGGAGAGTTGTTGCAGAATTGAATTCACACTGACATGCTCATGGAGAAGAAAAAGATTCTGGGCCTGTACATTTTCTGTAATGTGATTAGTTCAATCAGGTAATGGTATATGATCCAAGTCATTTGAGGCCTTGCAAGGTCTGGTTTGGAAAACAAAACAAAACAAACAAAAAAAATGCTCAGAGCAACATAACCTGTAGGCAGGTTGGGAATATAACATTCATTAATAAAAAAAAAAAAATCTCGATGACACCGGGTCTTCAGTGCGCATACTGCTCCGGGAAAAGACAGGTGGAATTAAGAAAAGATGGTAAATCCAACTGTGTGTACGCTCCGTGTACCGTGTATTGAAGCACCCATGGCCGCCTCCAAGGAGTGGATGTTCACCTCTCACAAAGCCTTGCTTTTATTATCAGTACTGCTGCTATGCAAGCATCTCACTATCGCTACTACTTCAGTTCATTTTCAATATATTGACCCATGTATTTGTCAGATGAGTATTGCCACCAACAAGGAAGTGACTGTAAACAGGGAAAGTGGATAGAACTGTTGCTGCTAATCGTAAGCGATGTCTAATCTTGTCACTTTGATGTGAATAGTTCAGTTTTGGAATGCTGTAAACCATGAGTTTTGCAAAGCGTTGCTAATTGTAGCTCATCACGTTGTGAATCTTTGGTCTGAACTAACCTTTAAATAGTGTGAAATGTCTTCAGGGAAGAGGGAACACAGAATTTAAAGAATAATTTAAAGAATAATTGCACTCATTGTTTCAGCCTGGCTCCACCAACTACAGTTTTGAAAAATGTGTCCTAGGGTGGGTACAGTAGGTGTTGTCCATTTATCTCCATAAAGTATTCTATATGCAAATGAATTTGTACAGCGTAGTTGAGCCTGGCTCATAAACCTCAGATCAAACTGTCAAACTAGGCGTTGCAGATCATATATGAATCAAGAATCAGCAATAAATGGCCTATTTCTCACCTCACATGTTTTCATAAACATATTTTAGTGGACTGTTTAGGTGGAAAATCTGAAAGTTTATGAACAGGCCATCCGACGTTTAACCTGGCTTTCAGGAGACATTACAAGGCATTCTACCTTCAGAAAAGTATCCTGATAGCTAGATTCATGATGGAACCAAAAACTATTATTCTTTGATACACATAAAGTAAGGCACCCAAAAATGTAGTCAATTAATGCACATTCAACTTAAACATATTAAACAAAAAACTTATTTTAATACATTAACATTAATAGCATAGTATTCATGTTACCTTCCACTCAAACGACAGCAAACTCTCTTGCAAAGATTGATACTGTGAACATGAAATCATCTGATAGCAATCTACTGAGCCTACTGGATAGTAGGTACCTACTGCACAGTTTGAATGGGGTGATATTTTAAAGATTGGACTACATTAAAAGGAATGATATTTGCTGCATCGAGTGGACTTGTTGAATGTGCTCCCGCAGCATGCCTTTCAAAATAAAAGTCTATGCCAATTGTTTATTTTTATTTATTATTTTTTTGGTACAATTATTGGGGACAAGTTTAATTTTTTACAATATTGGGGGCCCCCCCATGCCCCCCTGTCCTGCCACTTCATATGACTCTGGCCTCCACACTAGTCAGCAACAGCTTTATTCATATCATAGAACTGCCTCCTAGACACACAGAATGACTTGAATCCTTTACTCCAATACTTCTGAGCGAACTGGTCAAATGAGTTTCTTCTTCCAAATCATCCACCTGTACTCTTGACCCCATACCCACAAAGCTACTGAAGGGAAATCAATCAATCTTGGTAAATCAATTCTTCATATACTTAATTATTCACTGTTATCAGGCTATGTTCCCATGTCCTTGAAGATGGCAGAAATAAAGCCACTGATAAAGAAATAAAATTTGGATCTTACAGACCTGCCTAATGATAGACCAATTTCAAACCTCCCATTTCTACCAAAGATCTTTGAATGTGTGGCTCAACAGCTAACCACAGTACCTCTGCATCCTGATGAACACATTGATCTCTGTGTGATTTAATCTGGTCCATTTAAACTGTTTTACCCTCCAGATTAAGCTCGCACTTAAGCTCAATAGGGGCTACTTGTGTTGTACTATCTCAGTAAAAAGGCGGGATGTAAGAAATACAAATCAGTGAATTAATCTTTATAGTGAACTGAATGCAACAACTTGAGAGTCATTGAGAGGAACTGAAATGCCCATCAATACGATTCAGTGAGCATTTGTGTCTGTGCCTGAAGCAGATATGTTATTACTTGCTTTATCTATCAGTGCCATGGAAAGCTAAAAATCCTCTATATGAACAAATAAACTGCCTTCCTTTGAGAGCGTATATGCATTTGGAATGCTTTGGAGAATTTGGATAAAATACAACATCAATAAATAAGTAAGGAAGAAATGTGTCTCTACATAATGTAAAAACAAAACTACCAAAATATGATGACTAATATGTGACTATTAAGTATAATTCTTCTGAAAAGCTTTTGAACATGATGAAGCCACGCTTTACAGGTATAGTTTACGTAATGCAACACATTGTTAGTTATGAAATTGTAATCCATTGATGATTCCAGAATTATTTTAAAATGTAATGCTAATTTGTTGATAATCCAAAATTAGCCTTGTTAGACTGTGCATTAAAATATGCATTCAGAGAATGCATGCATTCAGGTAATACACAAGGATTCAACAAGCATTAACCTCACCACTGGAAGCACTGGGATTTCATGTAAAAAAGGCAACAAAAAACAAAAACCTTTTGTGTTATTACAGGCATTAATTTAAAAGATAGAGCTTGGCAAGCACAAATCACAAAAATTCAAAAATGTATTTGTTATCCAAATTTCCAGGAGAAAATGTTATTGATATATATCAGTGACAGAAAATTAACTTGATAGCCATTGTATTTGAGACAGCCCAGCTCTAAGAATGTACATATTTCAGCTGCAAAATGATGCAAAAAAAAAAAAACACTTGCAGAAGCTATCACTATCCTTGGTTGCCATTTTCTGCTTTTGGCTTATGGGAAACACCCTCTGGGAATTTGCCTCCCATCAGCTAAAAGGTGTGAGCCTGAGTGGGTGGTGAGCAGTGAGGTTGAAAAACTTTTTTTCCCCTATTTTTGAGATGTTTGTTTGACTCTGCATAAAGATTCCATGTGTCTGGAACCTTGGGAACATGGAAATCGGAAATGCCTGAAATTTGCCAAAAGGGTTTGTGAATAAACGTGTCATGTCTGTTTACCGAGCTGGTTCTCAGTGTCTGGAATTCCATCCCTGTTTTTTTTATTTCCATCACATAAACTGAAAACAGGACAGTATTGCTTTGAAAGTTCTTTACCATTCACTGAAATTGACAAAACCTATAGAAAGTCGCAACATATCGCGACTTCCAACTGGTTTTGGAAGTACAAATGATAAGGGTGGACTCCAGAAATGGATATTGATGGTATTCACTTATGATAATGATTCTCGGTAGTGACATTTCATTTTAGAATAACAGGGACCATTTTGTGAGTTTTTCCATGTGACATTAGGGCCTCCCACTTCACCTCATGAACTTTTTTTCTGGATGCAGATTCAAGGCACTTTCCTAATTGGTTTAATTAGCAGTGACAGCAGAACCCCTTGCTTTTCAAATCTGTTATAATTTCAAATCAGCCAAGACATACAAACCCACTGCGACAACTGACCATTAGAAAATAGCTATTTTAGTTTAACACATTACTGGCTATACTTTATCATAAATAATCCTGATACTGGACACATTAATGCTGCTATAGCACTCAGTTAAAGGACACCTAAAACCATGCATTGTTGAGATGGGAGTATGGCAAAAGAGTGTATTATCTTCTTGTATAGATGTTCTCAATGTGGATGTAAGCCTCCTTCAAAATGTCATATTCACCAAAATCCATTCATATTGTGCCAAAAGCTAATTTAAATTTTTGAGTGCAATGCAGTCATTATGCTTCATTCATCTGAACGGCTCAAAGTCTCATTATATAATTACTTATATAATACATAATAGCAGGCACATTACAAATAAATAATTAAATAAACTCCCATTTTGTCTAGTACAGCTAATGTTCTACATATTCTGAGGCACTCTCCCAGATATTCCTAAAAAAGGATATTCAGTATATCACTACCACCCATTACAATCATTTTGCTTGTTTAAATATCCTTTTGTGGTCTACATGTTGACTACACTAAGTGTACAGCAGTGCAAATAGTTCTACAGAACAGGTAGCTTTAGTTTTTGGTTTCCAAGGTTTTTAAACAGAACCCTTTACAGCCTTCATAGTTGCATAGCTTTTCTACATATTCAGAAATGACACGCTGATTTTGGCATACCAGACTGTCAGTTTTTGGTGGGTCGAGTTTGTGTCAGAGGGTCAATTCTTGTGTCAGGGACAAGACTGTCCATGTATCTGGGGTGACCTTTGCCCTGCGACCCCAATCAGTGGAAACCTCAATCAGAGTGGCCACAGCATGTCAAAATGTGTCACCCTGTCCTGAACCGGCAGTGTGACATCATCGCTAGAATGATAGCAGGCTGGTGGAAATCTTACCAGACCCATAATTCAGATAGGAACTAACCTTGAAACAATGATTTATTGCTTATCTGATGAAAGGATTCACCAGCTGTAAATAGACCAATGCATTTAAGAGACAGATGCAGGATTCAGTCAGACATTTCAGGGGATTAATGCCACAAAACTCACCACTAAAGCCGAAGCAGAAACAGCTGAAAGTCTGAGAGAGATAGGAGATGGGTAAAATGTGATGTATGAAGAAAAATGTATTGCAGTGCATATATTTATTTGAGCATCCATGCGCACAACAAATAAACCTTGCCTGTTAATTTCACAATGTGTCTTCATGATATGGAATGATTTCATTTTAGCAGGGCTGGCCTTGTTTCGTGGGTGTAATTAAGAATACCGCTAACTGTTGTTCCATGTTACCTACATTGCAGTTACTCGGTAATAATAACTTCTTGTTACAAAATCAGTTTAAATTTAACTTCACAGGTATAACTTCACAGGTGCAACTTAATGTAAAGTGTTACCTATATGAGAATAACAATATGGCAAAATGGCAATAAAAGGATAATCCCTTTTGGTTTTATCAATCAGCTCCCAGTTGGATATTACATGGATGGATCATAACCTGTCCAAACACCTATTCTTTGCTTTTCAAATTATCTCATACATGCTAGCTCCAAGATGAAACGAGAGTATCAGGCTCTGCTTTCTGAATTTTCACATACAAAGTGTTTGAGTTAATGGAATTATTTGAAAATACTTTTCGCAACAGTGTGCAATTGCACCAAGCTTTTCAAAGACTTATAAAGCACTGAATATTCAATAACCTATCAGCTCTGACATACGTGCATTATGTCTAATTAGAGGACAGTATTTTGATGAGAATGCTCAAGTGACTGCTGACAGCTCCAGTCCAATTGTACCGATTTCCATTGTTAACCCCTTCACGCAAGCCCCCTAGTAGTTTGCACACTGGGGTGCATAGATTGCTCAACTCAGACATTCATTGCAATTCATTCCTGCAACCAAACTATGAGTTGAAAACACAATGTGTTCTAGTTTTATTAATAGACGATACATGACAACTATACTGTATGCGGAGTTTCGCAGAGCCACCATTGTTGTGCCGGTCATTCATTTAACACGCACCCCCTCCCTGCAGTCTTATCTGCAACTGCACCCCCCACCCATGACACACTGGACAAGTGTCTATCTGGGCATTCATAAAAAATATTATTGTATTATTTCACCACTAAAAAATCGTATTCTGTTATAAAAACAAGATAAACTCAACAATAGCCCTAAGATATGCCAATACAGCAAGGAAAATGCTGATCAATAAATAAAAGACAAATTTTTCTTAAATTATATCATTTCATTCTACTGTCAATATTTGGGACTAAATATGGACTAAATATACAACCTTACCATTGGTTTTACGCATAGAGATGTCCCTTTTGATACTGAGTGGTCATATATTGTCTTGGACAATCTGTTTGTGAAATGTACACGTATTTGTGATGCCTGGGTACCTTCCAAAATAGCTGTGCGTAAAACCACACGTTGTTTACGGTGTTGTCACCCTTTTTAGTACAATCTGGCTTGATTGACAATTAATTTATTCAGTAAGTGACAGTATAAGCTAAGCAGTACTGCACCCAGTAAACAGTTATTAATGATTTTTGTAATTTCTTGGAAAATATTATTATTGTGGACAAATTGGGCATAGCTAAGCCATATGTTTGCTGATGGACCTAGCTGACATAGTTTTCTGGAGTAAGTCAGAAGAGGAGAACAACAGCATTGATTCTCTGTCTCTATCTACTGAACACAGATAAGTATTACTGCTCAAAATATTTCTGTTATATGCGTTATTTTTGAAAGTGAGTGTCTTTAAATAGGTTATTGGTATTTTATAATGAGGGTATTTCACACTGTAATGTTAGCGTTCGTTGGTAGCGCAGTAGTGTTTGTGTTTCATGCACCAGATATGATGTAATTTGACAGTTATGAATTGAATTATTTATTTAATTTTGGCACATTTAGTCCTCCATACACTTCTGTCAACTAAACAGTCAACAAACTAAATAGCTGTTTAACTAAAAATGTATTTTAGCAACTTGCTACTCCCGGCTCATTTTTACCATATAGTGATGGCATTTTTGAATACAGGCTGTACTGAAAACGAATGTTTATTATCAGATTGTATATTGCCGCAGATAGCCAGAGACCGTGATGGATCTGCCAGTCGCTGGATAGCTATCAGGCCCTCTCTCTGCCGTGATTTAAATGGGTGTGTACCGTTAAAATCAGGCTTATGCCCATTTACATAACTGAAATCATGTTTCCCCATGTGAAATACGTTTATACCATATACCAAATGTAGCCTAACTAAGCTTATTAAGCTATGGATGTTTTAGCATACTCACATCTCATTTCTCCAGAGTTTTATCATTAGAATCTGCTGGCTGTCTGGCACCTGTCTTTCTGCCATGATGTGAATGGTTTGCGCCGTTCAGCTTTATAGCCATTTAAATAAGTAATGCCAAGTTTTGCTTGTGAAATAATTTAAAGTAATTTCTGTTGAGAAATATCGCAATGTTCAGGTTAAGCTACTAGCAAAACACGCATGTCAGTCAAAACTGCATTTAAGGTTAGATACTTATTTCCACATAAGATAACCCCATATGAAATGAACTACAAAATGATAATTTATTCTGGCAATATAGTCAAGCTGTGACATTTTCAGGCTGCAAAATAGGCTTCTTTTTCATTGTGGGCATTTCCATCATGATTTCTCATTATTAAGGCCTATTGGATAGCCACGCAAGGCTGGTCCATGATAGCCTGACAGCAGTGGGACTTGCGGGTAACATGTCTGAACTACCAAAGGTGGCCAATGGATTAAGAAAAATGTACAAGAATGTGTAGTCTGAAAATTGACGGTATTTGTTTATACTCGTTTTAAGTGACATGCGAAAGGTTAGCTATAGCGTTAAAGTTTGCAGTTGGCCTTATACTCAGACGGTGGTGATTGGCTGACTCATTAAAGTGACTGGTGACAGCTTACTATCAGCAGCTCAAACATCTGTGCACATCTGTGATTGACTCACTGTCAGTGTAGCTGGTGGTAATCAGTGTTATTCCGTATGTTATGGTGCTATGTATGAACTGACTTAGCTAGCTAACAAAGCTAGCTAATTTAATATGAATTAGCCACTGTCAATAGCTTTACATTTCACCAGCAGCCATTACACTGTGCAAGAGACAAGCTGACCATGTTCACGTGACATGTCACATTGGCCAATCAGAGAATTAACTATGGGCTGTGGAAAATGCACCATTTGGAGAAAGCAGTTTCCCTTCTAGGTCAGTGTGCCTGGGGCTTCCAAAGATAGCCTGGCCCTGCACCATCTGCAATCCCAGCATGCCTTGTAGATGTGTGCTGCCACCTCTCATTTCAAATGAACGGAGGCGGTGTCACCGCCTGGCCTTACCACGTACAGTGTGGCTTCACCGTGACAGGCTTTGAATAAATCTTGTAACGTTAGAGAACTGTTTGAGATGGGTGAAAATGATTAACAAAGCCTATATAAATAATGACAAAATACAGTATATACTATACATAAACACTAGATCTAGTCTGGTGTTACATGACATATCTAATGCCTCGGGCATTTAGATTCTAAACTATTTTCTGTAATGTGAATACCATCATTTAACAGTTGGCTCAATGCATATCAAACAATGTTCAAGTAGTTACATCTAATGTTAGCTAATATATCAGGTATAGTTATTGCTTATAACATGCAACAAGGCATGAATGCCTAGTGTAATCAGCACTCATGATTTTAGAACTAGCTATATACCTGTAACATTAGTCTAGTAGTGTCATTTGGGAACGATTCATTCTTTTTGAACAATTTTTTTTGGTGAATGAATCATAGTGACTCATTTCAATGTAAAGATTTGTTCCTTTGGATCAGCTCTCAGTAAGTTGAGAACTTGCCATTCGCTGAAGCTGCAGATACTCCTGTTGAACTATTTTCACCATTAGGCTGTGTGCTAGCAATTATCCGATGACAGCATTAATCTGCTACAAGCCCCTCCCGTCTGTTTGATCAGAAGCAATAGTCACTAGACTGAAAACAGTGACAATTGAAGATGTGAAGGGACTGGATCCGCAATGAGCTAGCTACGCTGTTGCTGGAGCCCTACCGCTCTCCCTCACCCAAACATCTTTGTATTGCAATGACAAGCACTTGCCTGCGTAAAATGAAAAAAATACAACTTAACCGAGCTCTTTGATGGCATGATGTAATGTAGCCTAAATAAAACGTGAATGAAAGAATGTTTTCGGTTGGCATTTCCCAACAGATTCTGTATCAATAAAGCAATAAATGCATTAGAAATTGTCCCACACTGTTAACTAGTGTGCTATTTTAATACAATAGCATATGGATTATTTAACCTTTATTTAACCAGGTAAAAGTGATTGAGAACAAATTCTCATTTACAACACTGACCTGGCCAAGAAGGCAAGGGTCAATCAAAACATACAAACATTACTTAAAAAGCCAAGTTCACAATGGTACATTTACAGAGATAAAACAAGACAGAAAATTGTATTAAGTTAGGTACAGAGCAGTCAGCAGTAAGACTGTCAAAAGAGCCATGAAATTGAGTTTGAATATTAGCTTTTCTAATTAGGTAGCATTTGAATATATTCGAATATCATTTGCCTATAATTAACAAAAATAAGCTGCTTATTGTCAGGCACAGTATGCACGTGAGGCTCCCTCCAAACTGGCCTGCGCGTTATTTTCCACAAGCGGGCAGTGGAATAGTGGACACAGGGCTGTACGCTTACTTTTTTAGGTGGTAGCACTGGTGCTAGTAACCTAAAAATTTCAGCAGCACAAAGAAAAATTTAGTAGCACACACAGGTGGCGGTTAAACACATGTTTTATTGGTCAAAATTTATTTGATATTGGTCAAAAAATTCATTTACTGTTGACTGGCATTTGAACTGTAGTATTTTCAAATCAGTCAAGCTTTATTTACATGTGCGCTTTACTTTGTAACAGCAGAGCAGACAGTCTAACAGCTGCTTACTTTTCAACCTGTGGCCACAAATTACAGGATGTCTAGAGGTGTTTCTCTGACATAAACACGTAACCTATTTTTAGTATGAACTCCAAAGTGTATTAAATGTCACATCTACATGCATACAGACAAAATGAATTGTATAAAACATTCTTGAAGAGTGTGACATACAGTATTTATGGAACATGAGCTTTTTCCTTTTTTCACAAACCATCTTAGCTCAAAATACAGGTCTGCTTTACCTCAATCTTACAAAAATCATCAACAAAAACAAACCTTTTACAACCTGTAAAACTGATGTTTATCTATCTCTCTATACTATTACGAACTCACACAATCATTTTCAGTTGAAGAAAATGTCCCAATGCAGTGAATCAAAACATAAACAAAGCCAGCAAAGGGGCCAAAGTGTTTCAACACAGGGGGAGCCTAACAGTAATCATGCAGCCGGCAGGGTGGCCTAGTGTTGAGAGCGAATGTCTGAATGGTTCTTTACAAAATAAGAAACAAAACAAAAATATTAAATATTAACTACCGAAAAGTGCCTTTTCATTTTCGTTGATGTCTGAATATCTTCTTAATATCTTCTTGTGGTTGTTGTTCATGTTGTTGTTAGCTGGCATGGCTCGTATAGAGACAGAGCGCAACGCGTCATACTCTGAAAACCACGCCCACCGGAGGGGAAAACAATCGGCGCCACAATCAGAGACTGTAAAAAATATGGACAAAGCTACTGGGAGTCACCCATTGACTCTCCGTGGGTCTCTAAAACACGTTTTGAAGCTCAATGGCGGGCGCGGCCATGTTGTCGATTTGGAGCCAAAATCATAGAGTTAAGCCACTCTGTGATTTTTACAATGTGATTGACAGTCCGGTGCGGAAAAGCCCATCAACCCGAACGAACGATTGCAGAACGAACCTGAGGCTAGCTGACTGTCTGCCGTTATCTTTTAAAATATATTATCAGATGTTTACGGAGTTTAATTTCCATCCGTGACTGTACTGTGTCATGTAATCACGTTATATGTATGACATTAAAAATACAATTATGTTCAGTTATCTTCAATTTATGTTTCTCAGCAAAACGAATATGCTTAGCTAGCATATCAGCTTGCCAGTGAGCTAGGTAGGCTATCCGTGGTTAGCTCACACATTAGCAATATGAACCACAGGGGAAGAACATTGACTACACTGATGGTCAATCAATCAGAAATGTGTAGGCTACTGGTGATTTGACTAGGCTAATTTTCGTATAACTGTCTGGTAGACCTGCTGTTAACCGAGCAAGTTATCGTCGTAGGTTTTCGCCACAGTCAGTTAATGAGCCAGTAACTGCTACTAGCTACTCCATCGCCATTTGTGGTGTTCACTTGCTGGGTGACGCTAGCTGACCGATCGTTCGCAAATCACTTTCTACCGAATAAAAATTAACACTGTCAGCGGTGATTAACAAGTATCATCTACCAAGTATTTTAATAACTGATCTGCAGGCGTGTAAATATGACAACACACTTTGTACAGCAAGTTTTCAACCTGGTGCATGAAGACAAAAATAATGTAACCTACACTGAATTTCTAATTATTATTAGGCTATTATTTTTTTCTTGTAAATCATCAAAACCAATGGAGAAAAGCCAATATACGCAAGGAGCCCCCAGGACCGATTCTGAGAACCAATGCCTAGCTTGTCGGTCTCTTAAATGCTAAAAAAATGTTCCTTTCTAAATGCCAAGATGGTTAATTTCGTAAAATTCTGTGTGTGTGATTTCATCGTGTGTTGTATGTTATTCAGCAAATGAACCTTGAGACTCTTAATTCGCTTCGTGAAACTGAAAAAGTGTTTATCCCAAAATCGGGATTGTAGTAGCTTTGTCACATGCGTGAAGCATGGCCCAGGTAGACATTTATGGAATGTACACGACTGACAAGCCGTCAAACACGTCTGACAGATTGAATGTTTGCCGGTTAAGGTTAGCTAGCTAGTCAAATGGCTTGGTAGCCGAAGTTGCAAACTGTTTTAGCATAGGCTACTGGACTACCAAATATAGCAAGCTGATTACGCTTTCTGCCAACTAATTATTTGGTTAAGTAGGCTAAAGGAAATAGTAAAAATGACTCGGCTACCGAAAAACTTAAGAGGAGGATTATTTTATGGTCGTCTAGTGCAGCTGTAAATAGCACACGCCATAATGAAATCACCACGAAATGGGATGCCTGCATTTTCTGACTTCGCACAGGTGGACCGTGGCCGGAGCCTCAATGTCAAGGCCAAGAAGCGCCACCGCCCACCCCAGTGACCATAGACTGTAGCCCCTACTGTAGCTCAGTCCTCTGCAATAATCCGGAAGTGACGCAAGCTGTACCTCGTTGGTCCAGAACAAATATTGGCACTGTGTCCAAATTACACAATAAATCATGAAATTGGCCCATGGACAGTCATAAGACAAATAAAATACACCTATTATGACTATTTGTTCTTGTGAGAAAAAATTATTGACTTTGTATTTTGATCGCATTTGTACCGTAGACTTACATGGAAACCAGATATGAAAACACCTATACTGGAGCCATCCGTCGTGGCGCTAGTGAGCAACCAGGAGCTACAACACCAGGAAATTAGCTTCAAAAACGAAGTCTGGTTTTGGCCGCTAGGCCACAATATGCAACCAAGGGCTGAAACGCTAACAGAATGCCTGTAGCTAGCTAAAAACATTAGATTGAAGCATGTCAAAGGATTATTTTAGCACCCTATGTCTACCTGCGTTAGTCTAGCTCTAGCTTGCTACTTCAGTGTAGCGACAATGTTATAACGGTCTCTGAAAAACAGTGTTTGCCTTTGGCTTGGGGGGCTTCTGGTAAAACTGATGCAGAAATTAACCGTAGTTTAAACATGGCAGATAGAACTTAGCTAATGTTAGCTACTTATTACCTGCAATTTTATTAACGCTAGCTAAGTAGCTATCATTTTAGCTTCCCCTTCTTAGCCATCTACAAGCTTGTTGAAACAATGTCGCCAGCCAACTCCAACTTATTTCGAATGACAGTAATGTACTGTAGCCTGTAGCTAGCTTGCTAGCTGACACGCCACTAGACTCCAATGTTAGGACAGGTTTTTCGGTTTGGTAGCTTATAAAAACTGAGTTCTGGGTTCTTTACCCAGTTGGTAGTGCATCCCACCACACACCAGCTTTTAGGCATTTTTCTGTTGTTTGCTAGCTGACGAAAGTGACAAGGAGGCACCTTTACGCAATACAAAGTCAATGGAGAACGATTAATTGTTTTCCCCTCCGGTGTGGGCGGGACTTAATTGCGCTCTGTCTCTCCGGATCGTTTACCAGAAAATTATGGAAAATGTAGTTTTTTCAGTTGCATTGTCACGGACAGTCATGGACAGTAGACACTTCGAAATACATTTCCCATGAAGCAATACTCCAATAGAGGGCGGGTACTTGTCCAGGACAAGAAAGAGTAATGTTTATTTCGCTGATCGATACCAGTGCAACCCACTCGCACACGTGCGAGTGGATACATATTTCTCTTAGCACAAAATCATTTTTTCATGGAATATGCGAGCAAAACTGTCGCACCGTACAGTACTGGGACATCGGTGAACTTCCATACTAGGTTACTACATCTGAGGCCTCATTTATAAAACTTATTTTATTATCAACTGTGTGGCGCGTACGTAGAAAATCACGTCAAAGTAGTGATTTATGAAATTTCAACATTTTGACTGTAGAAACGGCTGTGGCTCTACGTCAGGTCTTCACTTGACGTATGCATGCAAGTTCATTTTATAAATGAGACCCCTGCAGTTTCTATAGCATTTACATTACATTACATTTATTTGGCAGATGCTTTTATCCAAGGGCCATACAAAAAGTGCATTTCATGGTCATGGACAACTACAAAACACGGGTTCAATAAGATACAATACTTAATTTGTACAGCTATTTCTAGCCAAGAACACAGTTTAGTTCACACAGTGAACACTATTCTGACCTAAACTCTGCAAAGCCAACTAGGCAGAAGAACAAGCTACAGTATTAGGAGAAATAAAAATTACAAAAAGGGGGGGGGGGATGGGGGAACATGTAACGAGTGTCATGAAATGGGGGGTGGATTTAGAATGAAATATAGAGTGGTGGTAGTTAGTCCAGGTATAGTCTGAAGAGATGAGTCTTCAGACCACGGCGGAAGATGGGTAGTGAGGGAGAGGTTCGAAGAGGGAGTTCGTTCCACCACTGGGGAGCTAGGATGGAGAAGCTCTGTGATCCCTTTGCTCGGGTGGGAGGGGGTACAAGGCGCCCTGCTGCTGCAGAGCGGAGTGGTCGAGCAGGCGTATAGGATCGAATCATGTCCTGCAAGTAGAGAGGGGCTGTCCTGTTGGTTGCAGTGTAGGCGAGGGTCAGGGCTTTGAACCGGATCATGGCAGTGACCGGTAGCCAGTGGAGTGATCGCAGCAGAGGAGTGACGTGGGAGAATTTGGGAAGGTTGTAGATGAGTCGGGCAGTGGCATTTTTAATCAGTAGTGATTCAAATCTGTAGTGGCTGTATGGCACAAGCTGGCAGGCTTGCAAGGAGATAGTTGCAGTAATCAAGGCAGGAGGTCACCGTAGCCTGGATGAGCAGCTGGGTAGAGTGCGTAGTCAGGTATGGTTGAATTCTTCTGATGTTGTACAGAAGTAATCTGCAGGACCGTGATGTTGCCTTGATGTGCTCCTTGAGGTCCAGTTGGTCATCCAGGACCACCCCCAGGCTCTTAGCAGAGTGAGAGGCAGTCACTGTGGTGCCATCACCCGTGATTGAGAGCTCACGTAGTAAGGAGGTTTTGTATGGGAAGAAGAGCAGCTCAGTTTTGTTGAGGTTGAGCTTCAGGTGTTGGCTGGCCATCCAGGTGGAGATGTCAGCCAGGCAGGAAGATATCTTATCATCAACCTGTGAGGCCGAGGGGGGGAAAGAAAAGAAGAGTTGCGTGTCATCTACATAACAATGATAGGAGAAGCCATGTGAATTAATAACTGAACCAAGAGATTTGGTGTATATGGAGAACAGCAGAGGACCCAGTACATATCCCTGCAGTACTCCCGTAACAAGGGGATGAGAACCAGAGGCAGACCCCATCCAGGTGACCTGGTAGGACCTATCTGCAAGATAGGAAGCGAACCAAGACAGGGCAGTCCCAGCAATGCCCATCTCAGCCAAGGTGGAGAGTAGTATTTTGTGGTTGACCGTGTCGAATGCTGCAGACAGGTCAAGAAGGATCAGGACAGAGGAGAGGCGTGAGGCTCTTGCAGTGGCAAGTGCCTCCGTCACAGCCAGGAGTGCAGTCTCTGTTGAGTGCCTGGATCGGAAGCCAGACTGGTGAAGGTCTAGCAGGTTGTTCTGATGGAGAAAAGCGGTTAGTTGTTTAAGCGCTGCTCACTCAAGGGTTTTGGACAGAAAGGGTAGGAGCGATATGGATCGATAATTCATTACATCAGAGGGGTCTGAGGTGGGTTTCTTGAGGAGTGGGGTAACGCGAGCCATCTTAAAATCAGAGGGAACATGACCAGAGGCAAGAGAGTAATTAACAATGGAGGACAGATAGGGAAGGATCTCACTGGAAATGGATTGGAGGACTGTAGATGGGATGGGGTCAAGTGGACAGGTGGTTGCACGATGAGAAGTTATAAGTTGTAGTACATCGAAGTCCTCCAGCATCTCAAAGGAGGTCAATGCGCAAATGAATAAAGCATTTTCTCGTCAGTGTAATTTGCCACAACTCGGCATTTATTAATTACAATAATAGGGATGGCAACATTGATGATAATTAGAACTTTTTAAACAGTGTTATTAGGGCATACTCGCTGCATTTGTAAAATTAGCACATGTACCATTTCTCTATACAAAACCCACTGTATCTGTTTAGCATAAGGAGACCAGATTTAAAATCACGGTCCTCGAGGGCTGTGCTGGTTTTCCAGCCTCCCTTTACCTGGGAGTCAGATTTGAAGACAGTCTGTCAATCAGTAGCACTAATTGTTCAGTTAATTCCCCGGGAGAAAAGAAAATAGGCACCAAAAACGGGGGCTGGTCACCCTAGTATAGCATTCGATTATTTAGCGTGTGCTGAGAAACAGCGTTGCCCTTAATTATATAGTACGAACAGATCGTACCAATGACATTAGTCTTATTTCTCATTCATAATAAACAGATTAAATGACATGTAGGACTTCACGGCAAAAGTCTCTATTTATGTCAACAACAAAAAACAAGCTAAATAGAAATATTTGAATATAAAATATGCATGCAATCTTAGTTAAAAACATAAGAAATAAAGGCAGCCTTTGGCAAGATCAACGAACAAAAAATAACAGCCAAAATAATAATAATAAGAAGAACTTTAATAAAGAATGAAAATAATTAAAATAAATAAAAAGTTATTTTAAAAATATTTGAAAAGGAAAATAAATAAAATAAAATAACTAAACCCCTCTGGGGATTCAGGTGGATAAACCAACTAATGTTGGCTACATCTGTGGCATTCATTCCGGTGGTAAACCGAATTGGTCTCGGCTGAGCCAGCTGGTGGAGAGAGCACACGCACCTGGGTTGCGTTAGCTAATCAGCCCAGGTGCTTAAAGGTGTGCTGCTCTCCACAGTTTGAGGCTGAAACTGAGTGCTCACACTGAGAGCGTGGTTCTTTATTTGAGTTGCATTTAATTTCAGTTTTGTTTTTTTTAACATGATGGGGGAAAGGACTCACAGAGTCAAGAGAGAATATTTATATCTCTGTAAATTGCCTCTTATTTTGTGTTCAATTGTGCTTGTCACAGATGTATTTTAGTATCATAGTATCGTAAATTTAGAATAAAATTCTGAATCAAATCACATTGTTGTGTTAAGCAACTTTACGTAAACTTTCAACATCACACCAAGGAAAAATATGTTCCAAGTGGACTCTTCTAAATGCAATAAAAGTACTGAATATTACTATAGCCTATATTATTTAAATGGTAGGTATGACGTCTGACGTTGTGAACCATGCTTAAGCATGGCAGAAACCAAGAGCAAATAGGGCAGACCAGGACAAAACCTAATATGGGGTAAAATTCAACACAGACTTTTCAGATAAATGCATCGAGCCTGCCTTGAACAACGTGTTTCAGGTAAACACCTAGAATTACCATCTCTGTCTCCAACTAATGCCGGGAGAGTTCAATAAATGTTTTGGCTATTTGCTAGTGAATTTCTTTTTACCAGAAGTGTTTTTTTGGCTCCTGTATTGTGTGTGTATGTAAAGGAATCCTGATGTATGTAATTGTAAAAAGTCTTCTAGTGACCAACAGTTTGCATAGTTTTGATATAGCAGCATTCTGGGATTGCTAGCTAGGTAAAGGAGCAGACGACCCCCCCCCCCCCCCCCCCCCCATGGAGTTGTAAGCGTGTTGTCAGTCCACTATTAATCAACCAATTGATTGTATTTGTTCAACTCCGACTGGATTTTTGTTATTTTTAGACAACATGGTGATAAGTTACATCAAATTTCATTGCGATGTAATCATGGTCAAGGTTGTTAGATTCATCATTTTTAATACAATCTAGTTATATTCAGAATTAAGCCAAACATGAAAGCCGTTATTTCCCTGCTTTCCCCTATGTTCGGCAAAATTGATTCATTTATTTATTTTAACACAGCAGGACCAAACCGAAGCATCACGTAGGAGGCGCACAGCAGTCTGGGAAAATAAATTGAACGACTCATTGACTCGAAAGTACGATTTATTTACATAAACTGACTCAAACATACTAATCGAACTTCCCAACACTATAGTCTGGCCAGCCAAGTTGTGTTTTCCTTCGTCAAGACTAACGTTAGCTCAGCATAAATTACCACGTTTCTCGGTTCTTCACCAGTCACCGATTTTTAAAAACTTAACACAAATCTTAATCTAACAAAGACGCAGAATATTATATCTATATATAAATCTGTATAGTTTTAGTTCTCACTAACGTTATCTGCCTGCAGTTATCTAAACTGGCTGGCTAAGAACACAAGGGCTGTCTAAGCCTGATTAAACACAAGAAATATTGTGACCAAGATGAGCTGTAGGCTATTTAAAAAAACTAGTTTAGCTATTAATGTACAATCTTGGTTGAACATAAATTGTAAATTGATGGATGATAGTGGATTAAAATTAATAGTCTTTAAACTGGAATTGAAGGTGAAGATTACAGATGAGAGATGCAGGCAGGCAATGTTCCATTTCCGTTGGGTCATCTGCGCATGTGCACTATTGGGTGGTTTGGGCTAACTGAATGTACTAAAACCATTCTCATTCCTTTTACTTGATTTAATCTGGTTAGTTTCAAGTTTTGTGCATCTGTGTTTCAAATATATTTTTATTAAAAATAACTTTATTTGATTAAAATCAACTTAATTTGCATTCTTAATATGAACAAGAGCCATTTATTCTTTTTTTGAGTGTGGATGAGTTGTTACTGCACTCAATGAGTATTGAACACATTTAAAGTAGTCATTTTCATATCATCCTATCCCAATAGGTGTCTAATACCTGACAACACTGAAGATGAAGACACCTTGTAAACCCATCCCCATCTTCACCCTCAGATACATCACTGTCTACAACCATTTTCTCTGAAAGCACAAGACACTTGTCTATCAATCTTATGTCAGATGACACAAGTGAATTATCTTAAATCAAACTGTCAAAAAATGCATTTTCACAAGATGATGTTTTACCATTTGGATCAAAGTTGATCTCATCAAGATTCCTCCTTTAAATTCAGACTGCTGTCCTCATTCAAGGGCCATAAGAATTTTGCTTATCTTTACAAGATGTAATGTTCCTTCAAGCAGCTTATAGTACTGTTGATGCACTCCGATGTCACGGCCAAGAAAACCAGCCAGATCATCCATTTCATTGTCCTTTGAAAGTAGAAATGGTGGCCATGGTGGCAATGTTGGACATGGTGGCCATGTGTTTGCGTAATATTTTTTAAGGATAAAACGTCTAGGTGCTTTGCCCCTCAGTTACGATCAATTTGATGTATTGAATCAGATCCTCTGAAGTGAATCAATGTGTCTGGTCTCCCAAACATTAATTGATTTTCATCAGGAACATCACAATTTTTTTTTCACTTCTTCACAAGCATCTCCATTAAAGACAGCATGTCTGGTGTGAGGAGGATGGGGACCTTTTGTCCTCATTTGCCTTTAATTTATCTGCTGAAAATGCTTGCGTAGCTTCTTATCAAGGTCAGACAAGTTCCATTTAGTGTCAGAAATTTGTTTGAATAGCCGTATGTTGTGAACAACATTCTCATCTCCTGAAATTGTTGCTTTACATTCAATGGTAGTTGCCAAGGCAGAGAGCTGAAGATGGTGTTTCGGTGATGTTTTTTCCTCATTGAAGTCAGCCACCTTTTTAACTGCTTCAACCACATGGGGGAAGTTAGTTGGTACAAAGAAATCTTCCATTGTCTTTAACCCTTTGCACACAAGCAAACCTGGACAATTCTTACCCATTTTGGGGGTACCCTATTTAAGGTTTTATAACTCTGGATGTGAGCATCACAGTGACCTGGGAAATGGCTTAAATGAAGCAAGACACATGTACCATTTGCAATATTAATTTATTTGAGTTAATTTTCATAGTTTAGATATGAATAAAACCTGACATACAAAGCAAATGTATATGAAAATGCAAAAATGAAGTTTTTCTCCTTTAGTTTGCAATGAAATGCTAAGAAGCACAAATGCTAGGCGGTAAAACTATACATTTGCAGGATCAGAAAATCCTTGACCACAAGCTTGCAAAATCTGAGTGATATGCCAAACTACTACTAATGATCTAAGAAACAAAATGTAAGCAGTGTACCCTGGTGTCCTTTAGCGTCTCCAGATATATCCAAAATGGCTAAATTATGCATTGCTGTCAATCATAAAATAATCAAATTTTAATAAATTTTTAATACAAATCAACGATTGACTCATGAAACTCACCTTTTCATCCTTACCAATATGGGAATTACCATATCTTCATCAGTATAGGGGATGGATATATCTGGATCCAAAAACTTATCCAAAACCTTTCTGAAAATGAAAATCATTTTTGTCCATTATAAAGCATAAAAATTTGTCAATTTTTCACCAGAGCCCCGTTAGCCACCACAGTAACTCAACAAAGCAGGCATTTCCAAGGATAACAAAAAAGAATGCTGCTACCTGAAAGACAACAGTAATACGTTTATTTATATAGCACCTTTCAAGAGCAGACATCACAAAGTGCTTTACAATAAAATCAACAACAATGTGCTGTTACCATCTCCTACAACGTGGACAAGGGGTTGGAGTTTAGGAGGGATAGAAAATGAATGGTGAAAACTCAAATGGTGAAAACTATGTACACAAGACACCGGAGCTGCATGCATAGTCCTTCACAGTGCCTGACTCTTCCGGAGGTCATGCCACTCTGTAAAGCAGATGTGGTCTGCCACAATGCAGAGGGGTGCATCACAAGACCAGTGCTTGTAAATCGTCCTGTTGTACAGATTCCTGCTGTGGCGGAGTACGAAGTTCCTTCTCCCCTTTGCGACCTTGTCACGGATATCAGAGGAGCTCACGTCCGTGACTGGTACAGGGAAACAGCCCAGTGGCCTCCATTCCACAGCTCCCTCCTGTGGCTGGTGAGCCGCTGTCGCCACCTCCTCTTCTTCTTCCCCCTACTCTGTGCCGCCAACGTTAGCTAGCTGTGCACAGAGGACCTCCCTGAACTTCTTCTGGGTCAGAGGAGTGTGCTGTTTCTCCTGAGCCAGCTCTTTGTGAATGATGAAGCTGTTCATCACCGCAATGTCAACAAAGTGGAGAAACAGCTTCTGGTACCAGCATGTGGTGTTCTGTGAGATGCTGTAGTACTGGATGAGAGCGTCTGACAGGTCAACACCCCCCATGTACCTGTTGTAGTCAAGGACTGGCTCTGGGACTGGAACAGCCTGCCGTGACCAGGTGCCATCAGGGCTCTTCACACGCCGCTGTGTTGTCCTCCCACTGTACACCTTGTGAATGGAGAAACACATAGTGACATAACAGTCCTTCCACTTCACGTAGAGCAGGGATCCATCCCTGATCCAGGGCATGTCCCCTCCCACGGCTGTCTTGGGTAGAGTGTTCACCGTGGTCCTGGGAAACCCAATCCTGTTCTGCCTGATGGCGCCACAGGCCCCATAGAGCTGCCTGAATGTTGCTGCACTAGTGTAGAAGTTATCCACATAGATGTTGTAACCCGTTCCAAGGTACGGCACCCGAATCAGGTTCATGACAGCATCATACCTCAGCCCATTTCCACTAGGGGTGAGCGCTCTTCTCTGGTAGATGTTAAAGTCGCATGTGTAGCCAGTATTGCTGTCAGACAGGACAAACTGCTTGAAGCCCCATTTTGTTGGTCTATCCTTCATAAACTGCTTCATCTCGTGCTGTGCTTTCATGGCTACCATGCACTCATCGATGGCAAGATTCTGATGTGGATGGTAAAAAGCCCTGCATACGATCAGGATCTGGTCCTGCAGTGGCTTCACCCGGAACAGGCTATTGTAACCAGGTTGCCCTCTCAGCTGGTCGTTGAGGATGCCTGCTGCCGGATCGCTCATGTGAAGGCAGGCACTGATGGCAGCAAACCTGTAGCCCGGCATCACACTCGGTGGGAAGGGAAGGCTGTGAAGCTGGTCTATCCTCCATAGGTCCCGAGCAGAAAGGGGCCTCACCAGACCCTGGTAAAGGACAATGGAGAAGTAGTGCAGCATGTCGTTAGCATCTACATATGTCCACTGCTTCCGTTGCTTGCAATGTGCGTTCTTGTTGGTGTTGTCACAAAGAACTTCAATGGCCTTCTTGCTAAAGAACAGCTGGAACAGTTCCAAGGGGCTGTATTCCTTTGTGACATCCAGCTGAACTCCAGGGGTCCTCTGGGCTGAAGGGGAACTGATGAGGCTCCTCATCCTCAACACTGATGTTCTGCTATTCCCCCTTGAAATCGGGCTCTGTGGATCTTCTTTTGGCCTCACTTGTTCCTGTTGAAGCTCTTTGGGGATGAGCAGGAGTGGAAGAACCAGCATCATCCTCTGAATCTCTACGGGGGCATGCAGCAGAGGCAGCCCTGCGGGATCGAGTAACAGGATCTCACAGGAGCTGGCACCAATCCTGTGGGTCTGAGGAGCAGCAGAGGGAGGAGCAGCAGAGGGCACTGCTAGAGCAGCAGTGGTAGAGGGTCCAGCATCTTCATCCCTGCAGAAATAGTGACATTTTTGAATAGGAACAATGGCACAATGCAAAAGCATTATAACACGCTTTGGTACACACCACAATACATGTAATCACACTCATGCAACTAAATAACACATTTCTCAGTACTCTACAGTGTGTAATCTTTTGTTGCACACCCTGGGATTTCTCTGTGCTTCACAAACGTTGCTATTTATAATCAGTCCAACTTTACATTCATCCAGTACATAACAGCACATTGAAAATTTGAATAAGTATTTTCCATGCCCCAAGGGACAATTATAGCCCATGGAGACACTAATACCAAACTGTTTGGCTTACGTACAATAAAAAGATAAAATTCTGGAAAATGCTGACAATGATCCAGCTTCACAGTAAATCGGCGCTAGAAATACAACACGTACTGTATGTCAAATGTACTCATTAGAGAATAGCGTTAACCTCTTGAAAAACATTCAGTTTCATTGTGAGTAGTATGAGTTCTGGCAAAGCTGACCACAACGAGCCACTACGCTAACTACGCAACTATAACAGCCATTAGTTAGAACCCCAATGCAAATATGCTCTGCATTATTAGCAAAGGTGAACAGTTTTCGACTATGACCACTAGCTATATCAAAAATATGGCAAATGCAAATGTAGAGTTTAAAAAAAATATATAAATAACTGAAATACTGCGGAAAGTAATACGCACATGTCGAGGAGCACATCTTTGTCGAGTTCATATGCTTCCCCCAGGAGAGAATCAATGCTGTCCGGCTCAGAAGAGCTTCCCTCGCTCTCCTCATCCAGATCATTCCAGAAATCAATATGCTCTTGGCAGGGACATGCTTTAGCCATGCTCAAAGTTTTGAAGAGCAACAATAATTTCCAAACGTCGGAAAACAAAGATTCAGTTTGAGCGCAAACCTGAGACCATGCCACACAACTTCCTGTTACGCAGGATTTATATTTCTATGGGGAATGTGAAATTAGCCACGTCATAGATCGTTGGAAAGCTTATACTGTCTGCTACTGGATAAAACGTCAATCAAACCAGAATTAACTGTAAATGACCACAGAGAAATTAACAGCAGATGTGGTTTTACGCACAACTGTCTCAGATGCTATACAGGCATTGCAAATGAATTTATATTTCACAAACAAATCGTCCAAGACAATAAATAACTACTGAATATTTAAAGCGACATCTGTAAGCATAAAACCAATTATACGATTGTATGCTTATTCCATATTTAGTCCTTGATATTCATAGTTGAATGACATCAGATAATTACACTGGAATTAATCTTGTTTATTTCACTATTCAGTGAGCAGAATTTTTCCCACTGTATTAGCATTGCGTCTGGCCAATGTTGGCTTTATCTTGTTGCTTTGACGGAATACAAATTTTTGGTGGTGCAAGATATTTTCATGAACTCTGATAGACGCTATTGGTCAATGTGTCATGCATGGAGGGTATAATTGTAGATGAGACAGCAGGGGGGATTCTTGTTAAATGGACGACATACACGACAATGGTGACACTCACAAACCCTGTATTCAGCATAGTTGTCATGTATAGTCTACTCATAAAGCTAGAGCACAAAGTTTGTCGTTTCCTGTCATAGTTTGGTTGCAGTAGCACTGAATGTCTGAGTTTAGCAATCTCGGCACGCCGGCGTGCCTACCACTAGGGGCACTGCGCCAAGTGGTTAACTTGCGAATAATCCTTCTTTCAAGAGCTAGTCCTACAGGTACGATTGGATAAAGAAATCTGGTTTTGTTCAGTATCAGGAGTATGTATAATCACTGCAGAATAAAGAAAATACAAAACAATTTTTGGATTTGAGGAAGACTCCCATAGGATCAAGAGATTTGGTCATTTTTTAATATGCTCTTTATTTCAAGCTTTGAACCATGTCTATACTGCATATAAATTTGAAGATAATGGGGTTTATATAAGACCGGGGGATTCTTACAAAAAGCCCTGGGTTTTAAGTGGTGTTTAATGGGTTTTAACATTTCTATGTTAGCCTTCTCATAGCGGGCTTCACACAGGTCACTATGCCTTTTGACTTCCACAAGGCGATGTAAATGATTGTTTTCAGCCTGGGAAATACACCTGAACTTTTTAAAACTTGCAAGGTTAAAAAAAAAAAAAGAAGTTATTTAACGGACCTGTCATTCAATATTCACTGCACAACTTCAGTAATTGTTGCATGATGATATCACAGAATAGAGTACTCGCTATCTCTAGATTCTAGCTTTGGAATAGACTTGTGTGTCCTCAAGAATTGGTTCAATTCAATTTAATTTGTATAGTGCTTTTTCCAGAGAACTGTCACAAAGATGTTTTACAGAGTATCAAGGGAAGAAACAGAGCAAAAAACAAACAGAACCGACACCAGGCCTGAACCTTCAGATAGCAAGCACATGAGGTAAATACTCCCAGTGGGGAGAGAAATCCTAAAACGGTGGTAAGAAAAAAAACTTGATGGGAAGAATTCTCTGGAGGAACCCAGCTATAGAGGGTGAGGCTCTAGAGTATGGCCTAAATGGAACACCATATGCAATCCTGTTTTTAGGAAGTGCAAGAAATTATTGGTCGTATTCATATGAGTTGGTAAAAAAAAAAATTAAACACCTAGTCATTTTCTGTAAAGTTTCCAATGAATGATAGTGTCAAATAAGTGGTGCAGGTATCTTATAAATGCAGGGAGGGAATTCAGATTAGCCAATAAAACGTGTCACACATCAGAGTCATCATGCAGAAAAACATTTAAGAAAGGCACAAGAAAAGAAAATAATGTAGCTCTGACTACAGAAAGACCCTGTAAAGCACGCCCATATTATCAGAACTACCGGTATATGAAAGAAAGCAATACCATACGTTTGTGAGATCTGATCAGATTCATGCAAATGGATGCTTCCTTGATATGATTTTAATGAGTCAGCTGGCAATTTTAACTGGACAAGGGAGACCCACCTACCTAAATAGCATGTTATAAACGGGCTAGCTTCTAACTAACTGTTTAGTTAGTCAGCCAAAAAAATAATAATAACAACATTAACGCCTTTTCCTGTTGAATATTAGTAATTAGATGAATACCAATACATAGCATTACAGACAGGGAATGAATATGTAAAAATGCAAGTCATGAAACATCCCTTGCATGTCTATCATTAGTATTAGGCTATATATACAACTATGCTTTTTACTGTGCTGTTTTATATGCAGTAAAAAAAAAAAGTAATCGCCGGCACATGGTTGTTTAACCACCTGGGGCATTTGGTTGCTGAAGCAAATAAATGCCCCAGTGATTACTGGAAGCTTTATGGTAATCTATTTTTATTAGGCCTGCTTCCTGATTTGAGTAGCCTAATAATTACCTGTGAATGTAAAAACAATAGGCCTATCACATTCTATAAGTTTGAGAGTAGCAAAAGTTGTGAACCGAATCAACCCATGCAGCAGTATTTTAAAAGGAAAAAATGAGCTAGCATGATAAATTGAGCTAGCATGATAAAAACAGCACAGTAAAAAGCATAGTTGTATATATAGCCTAATACTAATGATAAATTCATTTGGTCAGACTGGTGTCTGCCAAGCTACTGCTAGCTGTGCTGCGCTCTACTGCCAGAGTTGCTAAATGTTTCACACCTCAAGTGTTTTAGAACAATGATTATTGTTGCCTTTGTCATTATACGTAGTGGTCCTCTTAGGCTTTTTGTTAGAATCTGTAGTCGTACAATATTAAATGTTAAGGCCAATATTCTTTTTTTAAGCCATTTTCCTAACTATATGCGTACTGGTGAGCAATTGCTTGCTAGCTAATGTAGGCCTACACTATGCTCATGATGTCAGTAACGTGGATGACCAGCTGTTCTTGTATTCATGCATATTTTTTAAAAACAGCCCTCTCCCTACAAATCAACCCACTAATTTCCCCCAATCAAGTCAGAGTGGTGAATTTTCTTATTTTTGCAATGACACAGGATTTATAGTGACTACTGCCTGCCACCTAGCGGTTCCCTGTCGATCTGACTCATTTTTGTGGGTTTATAAAGTGGAAGTAGCTTCATTGCAACTAGAGCAGGGGTGCCCAATACATCAATCATGATTGACCGGTCAATCCCAGAGGCTGTGCGAGTAGATCGCCATGTCGTTTTATAAAATGCGGGTAATTCTTCCAGTTTTCATCCCATTTCCCAACGGTTTCTGTCTGACGAACAGATAGGCTGGATTGATGTGAAATGTGGTCAATCTGCTGCTGTTGAAAACTTTGTTACATTAAGCGTGTCCATTCATTCGTGGTATGATCACGTAAATGTCCAATATTACATGACAGCAACACGATAACTTGGTTTTTTTATGGGGCAGAGCAGTTGTGGTGACACGATAAATCGGGAATTTTGCTTAAATATCCAAAGGATAATGGTGTGAATCTAAAAGCAGATTTTTCTTTCATGCCAATACAGGCTTCTATACAATTTGGCTTATATTTTTACTTGAGAGTAGTAACAAACTTTGCCAATGCATTTGGCGCAGGGCAATCGTGGTGGTGACACAGTCTAGTCCATTTTAGGTTTTGCTTTCAGTATTCGATGGACAAAGGTGATTTAAATCTAAACTGGGGTTTTCTTTGTCCACAAATTTTACTTTTATACTAATACAGCTAGCCTATAATTGTAGCTACTTGATTTTAGAAACAGAAATGACACCCATGGGTTGAAACCAATGATCAGTTAAGGGAAGTTGCTAGTATAAAAAACAAAATGTGTGATTTTAATTATGTTTGTGACAGCAATACTTGTCAGTGGCGAGAATGGACCAAACGCAGTGAGGGAAAAATCACAACCCAATACTAATAGGACGAACAAAGACTTTACTAACAACTCCAGGGAAAAAGGGAACAAAAAGCCTCGCAGGGCAACTCACAAAACTCAAAGAAAAACCTCAAAAAACACCGGAAACAAGAAAATCCAAAAGTCCAAAAGCACGTAGAAAACAGAACATGGGCAGGAACACTGGAGGCAACTCTTAGCAGGAAACACATGGGGCGGAAACACGATCAGAGGCACGAACGAACAAACTAACAACAACAAGGATCCAGCACCTGAGTCAGGGAGAAGGGAAACTTAAATAGACATGACAATGACGAGACACAGGAGGGCACAATGAACAATCAGGCCACAGAGATGGAAGGGAAAACGAGACAACCAAAAACAATAATTGGACAATTGAAAACAATAAAACAATTAAACTGGGGGAGCAGGACACAAAACAGAAGCGCCGCCATCTGGCGGCCCAACAAGGAAAGACAGAGGGAAAACACAGAACCATGACAATACCACTATCAGTTGCATTTTAGTGGGAAGTAACTAACACCAAAATAATAGCACTGTGACAAGCTGAAAATAATTCACTGACAGAAAACGAATTCACTTTCATTTCCAACATTAAGTTCGTTCCAGGTTGCAGGGAGAAATCTATCACTAAACAACATGGCCCCCATGTTGATTAAGACATTTTTATAGATACCTTCCCTAGAATTTTCGGAGGCAATGTTATCTGGCATCAGATATCTAGCTACCCATTAAATAAAACACTCAAGTGTTTACTAGGAACACTGCCGTCACTTCCACTGTTCATTAACTATGAACTATGACTGAACTATGTCCCCAGGGATATGAAAAAAAGATAGATGAGTGGATATACATGATACAAAATGTATTATACTGTTTTTTTTAATTTATTTAATTTTTTTTTTGTGGAAAAAAATGTATTTATTTTCTTAGAATTCTGACATAGTGTCTACAAGGAAAAAAAACCCAGAGGACCTTAAATTTTGTTCTCTTAATTGGAGAAAGGTGTATTCACAAGCAATAACATGACTGAAGTTACTGCTCCTAGAGTGAACAAAAAGAGGGTAGTCATTGAAAAGTCTCTACTTTTTTTAAGTCTCTATGGCTTTTGATGTTGTTTCTTATTTATAAGTGATAGGTCAAATAAGTAATACAGAAAATGTAGTACTGTTTTTAACTACATGCAGTTTAATATCTCTTAATCTTAAAACTAACTTTAAAAACAGCACCACGTTAACCTTTGGAAACATGTGCTATCTGTTTTTTTAAAGAATTATACCCCCTTTAAAATCAGATTTTTCATAGCACCCCTACCCCCACCCACAAACCACACAAAATCTTCCTCTCATGCAAACTGATTTTGTAAAATTGGCATCTATGTCATTGTCAGTGCACTCAATTATTTTCAAGTTTTGTTTCATTAGTTTCATGGACTGGTTATCATAACTTCGCTGATGAATAGAGCCTGTAGAAATTCCAGGACATGTGACTCGAGAGGCATGTGAACAGCACTTCAACCCTTGTCCTCAAAGCACCACTGTTGACACTGAAATCTCAGAAAATATCTGATAAAACAACACAAGTGGAGCAATTAAGAACCCAGCAGGGATTAATTTAAATGGTTTGTTACCACAAGGCAATATTATGATGGAGATGACAGAAGCGTCAACAAATAGACATGGACACATCAATAGACTTGTAGAAAAATGGTTTCTAATTAGAAACTATTTACAACAGTATACACCTGGTTCAATGCACACGAATAGATTTGCATAATTTGCATGGCTCAATACATAATTTATCATTAAAGGACTTTCAAAAGACAATAGGCCACAATATCCAGATCAGATCTAAAAAAAGAAAAATTGAAAAACTATTTTTATAAAGTTTGGGGCCATCCTCTGTGAAGAAAACAAGCAGTAACTAAAAGCATACAGAGAAGGGATAACCAAATTAATATTTCTACAGTGCATTCATTAGTGCTAATATTTCCTTTGCACAAAAAATGCTGAATAACTTTCACTTCATTGTTTTTTGTGAAACCATTACACAGGAAAAACAGTGGTTTCACAATAAAACTATATAAAGATTTCACAATTATTGGTCCCCCTTCAGACTTTCTGCCCCCTCCCTTTGCCAAGATAACAGGTTCATCACAGCTCCAGCCATAATAGTAGAGATAGTAATTTTAGACAAAAAATAGCTAAATATGCTGCCTATCCATGTGGATAGATTACTAAAGAGGGTCAAGACAGTTAGGAAAGGAAGCACAGAGTTAAGAAAAAGCGATTGGAATGAGATCAGGGAGATTGGCCAGCGTGTGACCTCATTTACATGTGCACCTGGTGAAACAGAGTCATGGATGACTACTTAAAGTTCCCAAAGACTCAGGTGTGCTTAAACAAATAAAAATGTGAATGGCAATATATGGGAATTAAAGTTTGTTCTTTTGTTCTTTCCAGGGGTGCCAAATAATTGCGACATGACACATGTTTTTGAGAATTTTTTATTTATTTTTTACTTCAATTAAAGGTTAGATTTCTCACATATTCTGGGGATAAGACCATGCTAATAAACAGTAAGGAGCTAGGAGGCTCCTGAAGGATTCTTGACCAAGGAAACAAGAGTGCCTCTCTCATAATTAGGGGCAGCAGTTTGCCTTCCCTTTTTTTCCTTGCACCGTACTTCAATCCTCCGCCAGCTAGAGGTCACAGTAGCCTCTTTGTCAAGCCCCTTCTCAAACATTTATGCAGGAGACATTTTTTCACAGCCTTATTTGCTATGAGATCACTTTGGGCCAACAACTGACACACTTTCAGAAAAGCTTTCTATCCACAAAAGTCTGAATGACAATAGAGTAAAGGATGATTTTTTTTTGTGCTGAGTCCCGTATTTCTGAAGCTTTCCTTCAGAGACCTCCAGAGATCAACATCCCTCTAGAGATTCAAGGTCTGCTTGGTTTGTTTCCCCCCACTGGGAGACTTTTTTTCCCCCCTGCCCCCCCTGTTTTTCTAAATGCATGTTTTTGTTTAAAAGAAAGTTTATGAGAACTTTCTCTCACCACTGTGTAAATAAAGATGCAAAACTGGGTTATTCTTTTGGCCAGGGAAGACATGTTGAGTTGTTTCTTTAGGAATCATGCAGGGAATTGCTTATCCTTGCTGGTGGTTTAGATCATTTTTTTTTTAATTGTTTAAAAAGATAACTTTTTTTGAAAAGGTTAATTCTACCTCTGACTAATGTGATTGGTCAGCTCTTCATATTCATAAGGCAATGATGAGGCTGATGTTTGAGATTATTATCTCTCTTTTGTGAGTCATTTCCTGAAATGAAACCTTCCTGCCTCAACAACTAACTAGAGGTCCTACTGTAAGACATGGAGTGGTTAAGGTTATAAGGTCAGGTCTGTGGGTCTGGATGGTTCCGTGCTTGTTTTTTTTTTTTTACTAAGCTTACTCTGCCTATCATGGCTATCGACCATGGGTATGCCAGTTCTCATTTTTCAATTTCTACTCTCTCTTTTATTATGCATAACTAGAAATTGATCATTCACAGATTGGATAAGCTACACATGAAAATATTCAGTGTTATATCAGCTCTTACGGAGTGCATATGGTCTCTATTGGACTCAAGTCTACTGTTAGGGTTGAATTAAGGCTGAACATTATACGGTGTGAGTGATGTTTACAAAGCTAAAACCCTTGGGCAACAAATTAAGACAATTTTGTTGTTCTCAAGTTTCCATTATTCTCAAACCATCTGTTGAAACAAGCCACTGAACAACACAGAACTGCAAATAAATTAGTACATCTGATGTATCTTAACCTGATACACAGAGGAGTAATATATCCATTTAACAGGCAATAAATCTATTTTAAATTTTCAAAATAGATTACCTGCAAAAGAAATTAACAGCATGCATTTCATGTTATTTATTCATTATTATTAGATAAATGCTGCTACAATTGCAATTAAAACATGTTTTAAAAGAGCTAAATCTTACACAATTTTACATTTGACTTGAAATAACAGTGCTTGTAATGAAATAAGATTCCAATTCAAAAGTTTTTTTTCAGAAGTGCACACTGTGGCTCAGTGCTTAGAAATTCTATAATAAACTTAAATTACACAGAGGCACCCACAGAGAGACAGTAGATGTTCTTTCTTTAACCAATCTGTAGGGCAGTTTTCAGAAGTGTGCCACTTACCAGACCCAAAGGGAAACAGATTGTGTTTAATGTGCTGACAGGGAGTAAGCAGAGTGTGATAAAGAGACCGTGCTCAGTTACAAAACAACCTACTGGATCAGCGTCATGTAAACCTTAGGTTCTCCATAATACAGTTCAATCATATTTGGTATTGTTGGAAAGCCAGTGTCATTGGCAACAAGTTGGTGTTTCAGCTACAAAGGTTATCCCAGTGAGGTATGCTTAAAGAGATTCTGATTGTGTCTTTATTTGATGACTTGAGGTTTTCCTTTGATCCCTGGGCATATAAGGGAAAAAGTGCAATGGCTCGGGGAGACTCATAAACCGTCATACGCTGTGGCATTCGGTCCGCCGGAGATTTGGTCTCAGCTGCACCTGCCGGTGGAGAGAACACCTGGGTTGCGTTAACTAATCAGCCCAGGTCCTTAAAGGTGTTTCCCTTTCCACAGTTTGGGGCCGAGACCGGGAACACACACCAAGTTTAGATTTTTTATTTGCTTAGTTTCAGTTACAATTTTGGTTGTCCCTGCATGACAAAAAAGTAAACCTACCGCTTAAAAGCCGGAAATGGTGAGCCGAAAGGCAGTCGCCCTGTTTTGCTTTCTTGTTTTTGTTTATTGTTTTCACCCGGAACCCGTGTAGGGGAAGGGTGAGGATGCGTTTATTTGATTTCCTGTTTGAGTGGGTGCGCTCTCTCTTCATACAGCGACCAACGGTGCACTCCTGGAACTGTCGCATCTCCCACCCACGCTGTCGCGTGACATGTGTATCACCATCTCACTATGCACACACATTTTGCATCACTGTACATTGCCATTATTGAACACAATAAAATGCATTCACTTTAACTTGGCATTCCTCGTTGACTCTTACTGTTCCATGACTAGCAGTTTTCAGGTCCTAACACACAAAACTCAGGGCATCTGCACCCCGTTGTCACTCGCCTATACACTAGTGTCCTAACAAGATACACAATTGTATCATGGTAATTTTGATCCAGCACTTAAACATTGGTTTGACTTTTTATTAATTATTATTATTATTCAGCTGGCAATTGCAACAATAAGTACTTAATATGCAAACTGGATAACATTAGCTAGTTTAGAACATCTATAATTAAAAACCTAAATGTGTCTCAGCACTCTTGTCACTCCTGTCAGGAGACTGCATGAATACCAAGAGTTAGCCAGGAACCGCACATGGAGTGGCAAGCTGCTAGCTAACAAGCAGTTCTTAATCAGAGATGTTCTTAATTAGCCTCCATCATCTAGTTGATGTGTAAGTGGCTAATATGGCAATCAGCAGCTGAATAATTATTACAATTTTAAGCCAACGTTTCAGTGCTGGATAAAAGTGACAATGCTTTCCTTTAGTTATAACTAACGTCCTAGCTTCTGTCTGCTTTAAAAAGTTCAGTGTTCACATTATTATTGATAGCATTGATGGCTTCCATCTGAACAGTCTGCATCTCACAACTCTTTTCACCCTCTAACCTCTCTGCCCACCAAGACCCTAGTTTAAATAATTGTGTGCCATCCTAAACATATGCTGGCCCAGTGCAGCAGTACTTCTCAGGTTCAGGTTCAGCTTGGCACACTTGTACAGGTCATCCCTGTCTCAAACAGACCCCAGTGCCCCATAAACCTGTACCCTTTGTTCCTACTCCAGGTGCATGGCCATGTGTTAAACCTCCAAATAAAGCTTTGCTTCCCTCTGTTTGCACATGGTACCGGCTGAATTCCAGAAAATACTACCGTGGAGATTCTGCTCCTAATCTTTTTCACAGGAGTTTGTCCCCACGCTACAGGAGATCTCCTAGCTGGGCACTAGGCAGGCAACACACTGTACAAGACTCCTTGTTGTGCAAACAGACTATGCTGTCTACTCCTCTAATAATTGAGTCCCCCACTCATCAACTTCCTTTTCCTGGAGGATGTGGCCCTCTGGGTGCCCTGAGGCTCATCTGTCCTCCCACTGTCAGGGTCAAGGGCCAGATCTAATTCCTGCAAAAGCTGGAATCAGATGGACACCACAACCTCTGGTGATACCGTTCCTGTGTGGTACACCCTACTGTCATCCAACTTTCTGTCCATCCCTGCTCTGCAGTCTCCCCCTTTCCAGCTGTGGTTTGCACAACAATTCTTTAAAGGACATGCTACCAATTGTGAATTGTGGGGTCCAACAAGCTGGCCCTTGAGAACTCACCATGGAAATCACTTTCCAGAAGTGCAATCATACTGCAACCCCTGCTCACACAAACAACCAAAGCTGTGCATTCCCTGTGCAAATTGTAAGGGGAGAGATAGTACGTAAGTAAAAGCGCAAATGAAATAGCAATTTTAATATTGATTTAGTTGTGTCCTTTATTTGAAGAAAATAGTTTTGCAACATAACGTTTCATAATCTTGTCACTGTGGGTGCTGAAATTGGTGCTCTAATGCTGGATGAGTGTGACGCCACTGGCCGTCAGTCTTGGCAGTTCGAGGTAGTAAAAAATTAGGCCTTTCTTGTGTTAAGCATTTATTTAATAACATGAAAAAGAACAACCAGGTGCTGAATCAATTGGGTTATAATCAACTAACGTTAACTTAGCTAGCTTTTACAAAATGGCAAGATAACCCTTGTACGAGGTAATGTTTTATTTACCTCAGGACGAAATACAACCAAAATTTATCTGGAATTGGATTATAACAAAACTACAGTTAACAATGGTGGCAAATTACCTAATGGCAGTTAGGATTGCTTTTGAGAGGACAAAAATCCAAATAATCTCACCCTGGGTAAATGAATCTGCTGTAGTGAGGATTCATTTTGGGGCAACGCTCCCCCCTGCCGACAGTACTTCACCATAAACGGCCAGATTTTTCACAGTTTCTCTAATGGGATGTTGGCCTCTGCACACATGGCGACAAAATCTTCAACAAATTCTCTCCTTACATCAGATGATTTCAGGCTACTGGTGAGTGTTGTCTGCACTGAAGTTTGGCTAATTTTGTCTTTGTTCCTTTTGTGAGCCAAGGATTTGATGTGGTCGCTGCACGTATCTTTTCTGGTCCAGTCTACCGAATGCTGGCAGTATTTGCAAAATAAAATTCCACCTGATTCATAGTAATCTCCCGGATACTGCTCTGCCATGAATGTTGCGCTCAAATTGCTGTTTCGAAGCTTTCTTGTAGCTTTTCGTAACAGCAGTGTTTTTGACATTTTCTCCTCATCTAGCTATACGGTAACGTCTCACTGATTTCACATGGCTGTATTGGAGCCGGCGTGCTACCGTAGTTAAACGTGCGTTGTAGCGTCACAAAACGTGCTCACATTATGGCAAGATGTGTGTAGGCCCAGAGCCGTTGAAAGAGCTCTGTGTAGGCCTATGTAATGACTGCCTGTGTTTTTAAAGTTGTAGTGAAGATTGTTTTATATGAAAACCGATTTATGTATAATTAAAACATTTTTGAAGCCAAATTCCACGCCATTCCGCGATAATTCAGAATTCCGTGTTAATGTCTCAATTCCGTGAAATCCTCCGCGATTCCGCGAGCGCGGATTCCATAGGGCCCTAAATATAACCCACCAATAAACCTTTTCAAACTTCAACAATACTCTCAATACTTCCATTCTCTCTCTATCACCACAGGAAGTGTGTATCAGGCACGAGCAATCAAGCAAGAGCAATCAGTAATCCCAACAAGAGCACTCAGCCCTGACTTAATTATTTAAGGCCTTTTGTAAACTACAGTGATTTTTTTATTGAAAATGCTATCAAAAGGTCACCTGCCAAAGTGTCTAGTAAGAGTGACGGAGTTATGACTAAGTCCATAATTCTTTCTGAACACTACATTTTCCTCAAACGGTCAATGAACAGGTGTCCACCCCTTTAATCAAGATGTTTCTGATTTCATTTATCAGACTGTTGGCTTGAAAATATGTATGTGACATAAAGCTCATTATATAACAAATTATTCTTTGAGGCAAATAGAGGTATTTCACACATAATGTGGTCATGAGGCCACATCATCCCTCAGCAGGGTGACAATTAAACAGCTCATTACAATTCACAGGCTGCAGTCATGGTTGCCTGGGTTCAAGAAACTATTATTTAAAACATGTATTCAATAAAACCTTTAAAACATTTTTATTCATTTATCTAAGCAAATTAATCTAGGAAAACTGTATTTTTCAAATATGGGTGAAGTATTTGTCTTCAATGTGTAGAACTAAATATATATGCTGGGTTGAATATATTTATGCCCAGTACATACACAAAGATCACATAGTTTGGCAGAAAATTCCAATACAGCACCCATATTTGATTACATGTAATCAGTTTTATAATGCAACCATTTTGTCAGTCCTAATAATCTAGGGATCACTGTCAGCACTCAGATTTGGGTACTCCATGGTGAGTTAGTCAAATGAATGTGATCAATTATACAATTTACATCAAACTGCAGAGCTTGTTGGTACAAGAGTGCTAGTTTCTAAACCAGGGGTATCAAATATTATTTAAAAAGGTAAGGTGTGTATGCAAGTTTTGTACCAGCCCAGCATTAAAAACTAATAAAGACCATGACAGCTTCATTAGCTGAATACATTTTCTTTGTGTCTTTGTACTGTGCAAAAAATCCCCTCAGCTACTCAGGTTCTAAATGAGTCACAGTTTTAATTGATTAAAAACTGCAAAGACACCTTCTTTTCTATTACTGTTAAAATCAAAATCGGTTAACGTGGAACAAGTCTAGAGACAGACATAATAACACAGATAGAGAACATAAATAGGGTCTGGGTTACAATAAAAATCCTGGACTGATTCGTAGCACAATCCAGGTGTGTGCCTACTTAACCAGTAGGCGTTGTCCTCTAATTGGCCTGAACTCCTCTTGCAAACCAGGCCCTGCCACACCTGTGAACGTATTAAGTTTAATATTCCTTTATTCCCCATTCATGTATATACCTGGCCCTGCTTAAATGTGTAAAAGGTGCTGATTATATGGATATCTGGTATGAGTGTTGATTCCTTGTAGAGCTGACAAAATGAAATATAAAGTACATCTGTATCAATTTAAGCTCTATCACCACTATATTCACAATAGTAATTTTTTGAACATCAGTAAACGTTCAGCAGCTAGTAATGTTTTGTTTGTTTTATACAATGACATTTTCATAGTTGGTGTGGTAACATAAAAAAATTAGCAGAATAAAAATAAAGGTAAATACATTATCAAATATGGTGACCCACAGAAAGTTGGAGCAATTACCATATTTAGAGAGGACCAAGCTGTCAGTACCAAAGAGTTGAATGAATATTCATCTCTCAGGCTTCTGCTTGTGAACGACCTGACGTGTGGAGAGATGCGTTTACCAATAAACTTGCAAGGAAATGAAGAATATGCAACACATGTTATTGCAAAACCAGTGAATGGAATTGACACAATTCATATTTGAGTTTTGAATCTGATACATTTTGACCACAGCTTTGCAATTCTGTCTAATGTATGGTCTCGATTTAAATGGTGTTTCAGTGCCCTGAA